>NW_028227259.1:61130216-61427716 GCF_978045245.1 Mus caroli
GTGACGCTCAGGAAAATGATCGCCATCTGTAAAACTTGTGTCATTCATCTTCTATATATTTCTTCAGCTTTTCTTCTTCCTTCTCCTCATAATGTTCTTTTACTTCAATAGAAATTTAGCCATGAGTCAATTTTAATATAGAGCATATATATTGATTTCTTTTGACAGTATTTTTGTTTTGTTTTCCTATTTAAAGATTTATTTATTTATTTTATGAAATATGAGTACACTGCAGCTGTCTTCAGACACATGAGAAGACGGCATCACATCCTATTGCAGCTGTGAGCCACCACGTGGTTGCTGGGGATCGAACTCAGGATGTCTGGAAGAGCAGTCAGTGCTCTTAACCACTGAGTCATCTCTCCAGCCCTTGACAATATTTTTATAACTATAAAATAAAACCAAGAAATGGACCATGCATCTTTAAAAAGCCATGTACACATTTAATACATTTTTGCAAAGATCATAAATGTTGATACTAACAGAGGAAATATCAATGAGTCTTCAACAGAAATTTGCTGCTTTACTGTTTTGTACATATTAATTCATGAAACAGCAGTAAGGTTATTTTAACTTCTCACCAACTCACTGAAACAATCATCACTATAAAACTTATTTTAGAAAAAAGATGCAGAAGCATCTTGAGTTTAAGTGATTTCTCAATGGCACACACAAATGCAACAATGATATTGATTCTCACAGTGAAAGTATATAAGCCATAATATTGGAGGAAAAATCAACGAAAGAAATTCAAATTGCCTATCTTAGATAAGTGCTTGCTGTGCTGTAGTTGCAGAAAAAGTAAGTTAGATCAGTTCTATATGCTCTTTCACAGAAGTTAGACTCCTGCTTTCATGCTTCTCCTCCATGGAGTCTTAACGCAAATTAATTGAGTGGGGCAACTTGGTCATTGTACCATATTTTCAATTTTAAACAACTTCAGTTTGCCAGTGTTCACTTGGTCATCATTTGGTGATTATAGTCTTACAGTGCCATTGGGTAAGCATGAATTTTGTTTTCTTTTAGATATAGTTTAAAAATAGAATAAAATCTCTTCTTACGTATTCTTATTATTCTAGTTCCATATGGCATCCCAATTCTTTCTCTAGACCTAGTCATTAATATCTATTTTAGGCAAACATCTACATATTTCTTCTATTGGCTCAGAAATGGAAGATTGCAACAATGCCCGAGGCCAGTACTAGAATTAATTTGATAAGACAGGGAAGGCCAATTATCAGGACTTGCAAGTATATTCTTTTTTTTGCCCCAGTGAGGTAACTCTTGGAAGCAAGTCTAAGAGGAATGGTTCTTAGAAAGTCATTGCCTATCAAAGTAAACTGTAGAAGTCAGAACCATTTGATGTCTTTATTGCCTACTTATTATGTACAAATGAACCTATAAGTTGCTTTGCTAACATTTTTGTTTTTATGTATATGCAGTCTTTGAAGTAGAATCAGTTTGTAACTATACTTATGTATTATAAATTAGATTATTTTTCTGTTAGAGCTTGACTATATGTTAATGCACATAGTTGAATTTGTATATTTTTTTTATAACATGTTATTATAAATTAGGTTTTCTTGGCAACCAATATTACTCTCCCTGATCTCTCACCCCAACACATAGATATTGAATTGTTAATGACTTGAAGATATCTAGTGACTAATTAATGAAATTGAAAACATCCCATCTTTGGTGTCAGGTATATATTAGAATCCTCCTTAAGAATTACAATTAAGCAAATATAAATGTCTTAATTAGAAATTTTACATAAAATTTTATCTAGTTTAGGAGTACTATGAAGCAGAAAAATATGTTGCCCTTTGACTCTACAGCTTGTCAAATTCAAATTAGTCAGAGAGTACTCATGAAATCCATAGAATAGTGAAGTTAAGAAAGAAAAACAAGCAAACTGTTTTTGTAGAAAGAGAGCACTGTGACTGGAACAGGGATGTAGGTGGTGTGCAATAAACCTCAAACAGTACTGAGTCCCTCATACCAAGTTACTCATTTGGCATGATGAAAATATGCAGACTTGACTGAGGCTGAAGGAAAGTGATGATTAGAGTATTAGAGTCTAGGTAGAAGAAAGGAATAGATCCAATCTAACATACTGGGCAAAACAGTGTGCTTGTAGGACTGAGGCAATAGCAGGTGGCCAGCATAGGTGGATGAGGTAAGTCAATGTGACAAAAAAACCTCCTTTCTCAAATATATTTAATGGCCAGGCATAGTAGCATATGTCTTGAACCACAAAACATGGAAGGCAGGTGGTTCACTGTGTGTCCAATTCCAGCCTAGCCCAAATAATGAGTTGGAGGACAGCCAAGGTTACACAGAGAGACTGTTTTAAAGAAAACAAAAACAAAAACCAATATGTCCAGGATACTCATTTCTTGATGTGTTCAAAATCTTGAGCATAAATTAACTGAGTAAAGAATCTTTGACAAAAAAAAAAAAAAAAAAAAACAAAAACAAACATACAAGCAAAAACATTCCTATGTAGGAAAGTGAGTTAAATTCAAAGAAGTGCCAGTTGTACAGGAACCCAGTTGGACATCAAATGAAACCTACTCTAGTAGTTTATAATTTTTATTTCTACAGCTGTATATACCCCATCCTCCTGCATCTCCCCCCACCCTTTGAAGATCCTATGAACTCTCTACAAGTTGAATGCAGTTCAAATATTTTCTCTTTCATAGTTAATAGATGAAAAGTGTTCTCCCTTCTTAATTAGCATTCACGTTAATCTTGGACAGCAGTAGCTTACGAGTCAATGTAATTATGTGTCATTGAAGACAAGATTATTCTAAGCCTTTTAATCTCTGATACTCTGGATTTTACTTATAATAGCTTAAAAATCTATTGAGACCTCTCTGAGCTAATAAAATGGATGATAAGATATTGCAAAGAACCCATCGAACCCATTGTAGTTGAATATCTGGTGATGGACAAATAAGAATCAGAGAGAGTAATTGTGAGGTCAATTTTTTTTGGTCTTGGTAAGAGATGTTACTGTGATTTTTTTTTTTGAGTTAATAGAGGTGAAGAGTATTTAGAATGATACATGATGAGTTTGTTTGAAGACAATATTATTGAGATAACCTCATGCATTATGGGATTTGGGTTTTCATATGTAATAATTAAATAAAATAAGATAAAATAAGATTTTATACTTTGGTCATAAATTCATAGAAAAATATAAGTCAAGATAAAGGCATCTCAGAACAATTCTTTTGTGGAAGAAAATCATTATTGCTTAATTAACAAATCAAATATATGATAGGTATTTCCCATGTAGTTTCTTTTTTATCTAACTAATTTCAGTGCATCACATCTTATGAAGAAAAATTCAGTATAGTAAAAAGAAGATGATAGTGACAGGAATTTGCTTTTATAGCAATCTCTATATATGATTTCATTTTCTCTTCCTCCAAAAGACATTTTTCTCACAATCTTTATGAAAAGTATGAAAAAAGACAATACCAATGAAATATAACATTATTTAAGTACATGATGTGTGGGGTTTTTTGTTGTTTTGTTTTGTTTATTTGTTTTTTTTTGTTTTTTCTGGGGTTTTTTTCTTCATAAAATATTGTATTTTTCTTTTTAATATTCAAGACATTTCCATTAGCAAACAAAACATGGCAGCTTCTACTATATAGTGACTTACTTCTTTGAAACTGTTCATAATTTCTTTTAAGATTTATTTTAAACTTCTTTTTTTTTTTTTGGTTTTTCGAGACAGGGTTTCTCTGTGTAGCCCTGGCTGTCCTGGCACTCACTTTGTAGACCAAGCTGGCCTCGAACTCAGAAATCCGCCTGCCTCTGCCTCCCGAGTGCTGGGATTAAAGGCGTGCAACACCACGCCCGGCTTTAAACTTCTTTTTTTAATTATTATTATTATTATTAGGTATTTTCTTCATTTACATTTCCAATGCTATCCCAAAAGTCCCCCATACCCTCGCCCCACCACTCCCCTACCCACCCACTCCTACTTCTTGGCCCTGGCGTTCCCATGTACTGAGGCATATAAAGTTTGCAAGACCAATGGGCCTCTCTTTCCAGGTTTTATAAAATGTCTTTTTATTAAAAACAGTTTTAAAAAGCTGGTTGTAGTGGTATGAGATAAAATTTCATGTGTGATATTCACGGATATTGAAGGCAAATCAATAACTAGAACTTGAGTATCTTTTTAAAAAATACTTTTGATTTTTCCTTTGTTTTATTTTATTTATTCACTTTACATCCCGAACGCTGCCCCTACTGCTAGTTAGCTCCTCTCATAATGCATCACCTCCTCCTTCTTCTTCTCTGAGAAGGTGAAGGTCCTCCTGGCTATCCCCCAACCCTGGTACTTCATGTCTCTGCAGAGAACAGTCAAGGCAGCTCAGCTAGAAGTGCATATTCCACAGACAGGCAACACTTTTGGGATAGGCCCTTCTATAGTGGTTTGGGATCCCCATGAAGATTGAGCTGAACATTTGCTACATATGTGCTGGGGGGCCTAGGTCCAGGGACCAGTCCGTGTACGTTCTTTGGTTGGTGGTTCCGTCTCTGAGAGCCCCAACACTACAGGCTAGTTGACACTGTTGGCCTTCCTGTGGGTCCTGAGTACCTTTTAAAACACAATTCAAGCCAAAGAATATGTTTGGCAAGGTAATGCTCATAAAAACATTAATAAAAGAGTAGGAAACTATAACTACAATAATCAAGAAACATTTATCTTTGATATAAATTGGAATGGTTAACCCTTAGAGAAGTCAACCAAAATATAGAGATAGATTGACCTTAAGAAAAGTAAAAATGAAAAGTGTAGATATAGAAAATATCAGGGAAAGTCAAAAGATCAATTAGTAATATTTTGAAATTTATATTACAGTAAAGTTGAAAAGCTACAAGAAAGGGACAAATTTGTAGACAGGTGTGGTCTACAGAATTTAAACAAAGGGACTCAAACTATAGAAACAGGTCTATAAGGAGCAATGGACGTAAATCAGCAGGAAAAGTATCTCCCAAGAAAAAGGAACCCAGGACTGGATGGGTTCTCTGCTTAATAATACTAGAGAATAATGAATAGAAAGTGTAGCAAAAAATAAAACTCACGTTATGAACCTATTAGCTTGAAACTAAAAGAACAAAATTCTCTCTCTCTCTCTCTCTCTCTCTCTCTCTCTCTCTCTCTCTCTCTCTCTCTCATGCAAGCACACAAATTACAAGTCAATTTTTCCTAGAAAAAAATGTACTTGAAAACTAATTAAATTACTTGTGAACAAAGTACACTTTAAAAAAATTATACATCATTCACATGTTGGCTTCATTTCAAGGATGCACAGATGGTTCAACATATGGAAGTTTAATAAATGTGATATGGTACATAAATAGGATTAAGGGCACAAATCAACTGTTTCTTTTAATAATAGAGAAAGGGTCTGCAACCAAGTTCAATGGCCCTCTGTTTTCCTGAAGAAAACAGAGAATTGAAATAACATCTCTCAATATAATCAACACTTTCAAATTAACAAAAAAGGCAATAGTACAATAATCAAGATAAAACTTAAACCAAATCAGAAGTTTGACAAGAATGCTAACTCTGTCCACTCATTCAATATTGGTCTTGATATTCTAGTCAGATATAAAGCAAAAGGAAGAAATAGAATAGCTACAAATAGAAAAAAAAAGAATAAGAAATCCATGAATGCAGATAATGAGATCCTATACATATGATATCCTAAAAACCAAGTTAGAAAAGTTTTAGAATTTACAAATATTTAAACAATTAAATGAGTTAAAAATTTAAAAATCAATCTATTTTATATACCCATAATAAAAGTGACAAAACCAATTAAAGCAAAGAAGAAGAAGAAGGAGAAGAAGAAGCAGAGAAGAAGAAGAAGAAGAAGAAGAAGAAGAAGAAGAAGAAGAAGAAGAAGAAGAAGAAGAAGAAGAAGAAGAAGAAGAAGAAGAAGAAGAAGAAGAAGAAGAAGAGAAGAAGAAGAAGAAGAAGAAGAAGAAGAAGAAGAAGAAGAAGAAGAAGAAGAAGAAGAAGAAGAAGAAGAAGAAGAAGAAGAAGAAGAAGAAGAAGAAGAGGAAGAAGAAGAATGTTGCGCTCACCTTGTCCAGCAAGAAAAAATGCAACACGGTCAGAATCTTATAAAGAGCCTTTCTTTATTTCAGGAACACCTCCATGCTAAGGGGGAACTCCTGAAAACCCCGGGAGGAATGCTTATATCCACCCCAGAACTGGGGAGAGCTATGTGTCCTCCTGGGATTCCTCAGTCTGTTGGCACTTTGATATGAAACACCAGCTCGGAGGGGCTGGCGCCAGATTTGGGCTGGTGCCTGGGCAATGGCATTGTTACAGCGTCAGTGTACCTGAGGTCTGCACCATCTTTTTTTTTATTACGTATTTTCCTCAATTATATTTCCAATGCTATCCCAAAAGTCCCCCATACCCACCCCCCACTTCCCTCCCCACCCATTCCCATTCTTTTGGCCCTGGCATTCCCCTGTATTGGGGCATATAAAGTTTGCAAGTCCAATGGGCCTCTCTTTCCAGTGATGGCCGACTAGGCCATCTTTCAATACATATGCAGCTAGAGACAAGAGCTCCTGGGTACTGGTTAGTTCAAAATAATGTTCCAACTATAGGGTTGCAGATCCCTTTAGCTTCTTGGGTACTTTCTCTAGCTTCTCCATTGGGAGCCCTGTGATCCATCCAATAGCTGACAGTGAGCATCCACTTCTGTGTTTGTTAGGCCCCGGCATAGTTTCACAAGAGACAGCTATATCTGGGTCCTTTCAGCAAAATCTTGCTAGTGTATGCAATGGTGTCAGCGTTTGGAAGCTGATTATTGGATGGATCCCAGGATATGGCAGTCTCTAGATGGTCCATCCTTTCATCACAGCTCCAAGCTTTGTCTCTGTAACTCCTTCCATGGGTGTTTTGTTCCCAATTCTAAGAAGGGGCACAGTGTCCACAATTTGGTCTTCATTATTCTTGAGTTTCATGCGTTTAGCAAATTGTATCTTATATCTTGGGTATCCTAAGTTTTGGGCTAATATCCACTTATCAGTGAATACATATTGTGTGAGTTCCTTTGTGATTGTGTTACCTCACTCAAGATGATGCCCTCCAGGTCCATCCATTTGGCTAGGAATTTCATAAATTCATTCTTTTTATTAGCTGAGTAGTACTCCATTGTGTAAAGGTACCATATTTTCTGTATCCATTCCTCTGTTTAGGGGCATCTGGGTTCTTTCCAGCTTCTGGCTATTATAAATAAGGCTGCTATGAACATAGTGGAGCATGTGTCCTTCTTACCCATTGGGACATCTTCTGGATATATGCTCAGGAGAGGTATTGCTGGATCCTCTGGTAGTACTATGTCCAATTTTCTGAGGAACCGCCAGACTGATTTCCAGAGTGGCTGTACAAGCTTGCAATCCCACCAACAATGGAGGAGTGTTCCACTTTCTCCACATCCTCGCCAGCATCTGCTGTCACCTGAATTTTTGATCTTAGCCATTCTGACTGGTGTGAGGTGGAATCTCAGGGTTGTTTTGAGTTGCATTTCCCTGATGATTAAGGATGTTGAACATTTTTTCAGGTGCTTCTCTGCCATTCGTAATTCCTCAGGTGAGAATTCTTTGTTCAGTTCTGAGCCCCATTTTTTAATGGGGTTATTTGATTTTCTGGAGTCCACCTTCTTGAGTTCTTTATATATATTGGATATTAGTCCCTTATCTGATTTAGGATAGGGAAAGATCCCAAGATACAATTTGCAAAACACATGTAACTCAAGAAGTAGGAAGAACAAAGCGTGGACACTTTAATCCTTCTTAGAGGGGGGAGCAAAATACCCATGGAAGGAGTTATAGAAACAAAGTTCAGAGCAGAGACTGAAGGAATGACCATCCAGAAACTGCCTCACTTGGGGATCCATCCCATAAACAACCAGCAAACCCAGACACTATGGCAGATGCCAGCATGAGCTTGCTAATAGGAGACTGATATAACTGTCTCCTGAGAGGGTCTGTCAGTGCCTGACTAATGCAGACGTGCATGCTCACAGTCATACATTAGATGGAGCCCAGGGTTCCCAATTAAAGGGCTAGAGAAAGTACCCAAGGAGTTGAAGGGGTTTGCAGCCCCCTAGAAGGAATAACAATATGAACCACCCAATAACTCTAGAGCTCCCTGGAACTAAACCACCAATCAAAGAAAACATATGGAGATACTCATGGCTCTAGCTGCATATGTAGCTGAGGATGGCCTAATTGGTCATCAATGGGAGGAGATGCCCTTGGCCCTGTGAACATTCTATGCCCCAGTATAGGGGAATTCTTGGGCCAGGAAGCATGATTGGGTGGGTGGGGGAACAAGGGAAGAGGATAGGGGATTTTTCAAAGGGAAACTAGGAATGGGGAAAACATTTAAATGTAAACGAAGGAAATATATAATTTTTAAAAAAGTAAAGTTGGCTTAAATATGAAGAAGATTTAAATGTGTCTACAAAGATACCCACAAAACCCTGAAGAACATAATTGAAGAGAACATGACATTTTTTAAAGAATTAGAAAAGTTAATAAAAACTCCTAATTTAAAAAATACACAGAGCTAAAATAACAAAATCAGCACTTTACAGACAGAAAAGCAGACATGTAGAACAAGAAAATACACTAGAAGACCAAAAGAAAAATCCAGCTATAGTCACTCAGATTTTAATACCACGTCCAAAAATACACATTGAAGAGAGGACAGCCTCTTTAATATATGGTGAAGGACAATAAACATTCATATGGAAAGGAATGAAACTTTATATACTCCCCTTACACTGCAATACACACACACACACACACACACACACACAAGAAATCTAAAATGGATTCATGACCTTAATGAAAGATATAAAATGGAAACTAAGGAAAACAATTGAAAGTATAGGCAGGACCTTTCTTTAAGGTAATCCACCATCCCAAGGAAACCTAGAAGAAAAACACAAGTCAGAATCCAACAAATCAAGATTCCAAGTAGCATAGGAAACAACTCATTTAATAAATGATAGCCTATAGAAGAATATAAAGTTTTTGCCATATATACTTCTTACATTTTGCTAACATCTACACTATATAAGGTTTTTAGGAATTAAATAATAAATAAGTAAACAAAGCATTCAATACATGGAACAGAGAAAGTGATTTAGAAAAAGTAAAAATATAAATGTCATATTTACATACGGATATTATATAGGTAAAATATACATATAAAATACACAGAGATATTATATATATATATACATAAATATACATATATAGAAAAAATGTCAATATCCTTACTCATAAGCAAACCATAAGTCTAAACTGTATTGACCTTCCATATTGCTCCAGTCAGGATGACATTCCTAAGAAAGGAAATGAAAACAAAGTCTGGTACACATTCAGGTAGAGGAGCATTCTCATACACTGGACCTTTCGAGGTGTTTTAGGTAGTAATAGCTAAGAAGAACAAATATGTGCTATATTTACATTTAGTTTTATTCAGCCATGTAGAATACATATGTTATTTGCAAAAATATAGAATACTATATTACCTTTTGAAACAAAAAAAGACTATACTCAAAAAGGTAACTTACATGCTCTCAAAACTAATGAGCACAAGATGTGTATGTCTGTATGCATATGTACATATTTGTGCATTATACAAATGTGAATGCTTGTATGTGTGTGTGTGTGTGTTTCATAAACGTATAAATGAGACTATTTTGAACTGTATTAGTTTGTAAATACAATAAAGAAATAATGAAAATTCAAATATGACAAAATGAAACTGTTTGGCTAAAGTAAAATTATATATATTATTGTAGTATTAGCTATTACTAACTTCACTAATGGCCTTTTCACGGATTAGGCTAGAATGTGAAGAGGCTATCCAATTCATAAGTTATCAATTATTAGGATAAGAATGACAGGGCTCAGCCAGGCCATGGTGGTGCATGCCTTTAATCCCAGCACTTGGGAGGCAGAAGCAGGTGGATTTCTGAGTTCAAGGTCAGCCTGGTCTACAAAATGAATTCCAGGGCAGCCAGGGCTATACAGAGAAACCCTGTCTCGAAAAACCAAAAAAAAAAAAGGGGGGAGGGCTCATTGTACTACATTACTAGATCTATATATCTATATTGTACAATATATATTAGACTAGACAGATCATACTGAGGTAGATTTCAAGTTGGTGTGATGATCAAGAGGGGTCTTTTTCACTTTCTGTGTTTATAATGTGGTGGTACATTGGTTATGATGTCACAACAATATCAATATTTCAGACAATTCTATAGATGTTTATATTCCCTTTTATCGCAAAAAATTGTTAAAATGATCTCTTATCTCTTTTGTGGGAAGATTTTCTTCATTGTAGTAGGTCAACATAATCATAAAGAATTATGAGTACAAAACCAAAGGTCATAGTTTGCATGACTTGGAGTCAGAGAATGAAAGAACACCAAGAGATGACAGAGTATACAAATTACTTCTTGGATCTTCATGGGGAATTCATCCCAGCAACACTTTGAGTTCAAGAGTCCTGACCCTTCCAGCTGGAAGGTAAAATACAGCTCTTCCACTAAACAGCTAAATGTGTGGCAATTTGTTGAACTTCAATAGAAATGTCTTATGATCGCATACTACTTGAAGAAGATTGGATTACCAGAGAGAAAGGTAGTTGCTATTATGTTCTGGGAAATCTCTAATAGTCATAGGATTATTCAAATCACAAATCAAATAAATAAGAACACTCAGACATATGTGCCACCAATAAAATCATAAGATAACATCACACAATGAAATATTTTCCAAACTGGTTGGTTTGGATTTTTCAGGTCTGCATGCAAACTGAAGAAAGTTATTTCTTTTTTGTAAATCAACTCATTTATTTTCCACCTTGTCAAGATTATCTTAAGAGACAACTTGATCCATTTTTCAAAGTGAAAATTTATGATCAACTTTTGAGAAGCTGAATATAATTATAGAAACAAAACAAATATATAAATAGTGCACTGAAGGTGGTCATGCAGTCAATATGCCTGTCATTTAGTGCTTAAGAAGGCCAAAAACATTTTCCCACCTTGGTGTCTTTCTTCTTGGTTTTGAGTGAAAAGAAATGGAGGTAAGAACTACTTTGTTTTAAAATTTATTTTGGGAAATATCTGTGATCTTCCTCTTTAGTGTCCCCAGTGGTTCATCCACCATAGTTTTGTAGGCAAAAAGTCATTGTTTAAAATGGTTTTATCTCTATCAGTCTTGAAATCCATCACAATGACTTCACTGCTCTGTATTCTAATGTTTCCTGTGATACTGAAGAAGTATGTCCCTTTCAGGTCATTATATCCAAGACTAAAACAAAAAAACCAAAACAAAACCAACAAAAAACCAAAAATGTGTCCATCCAAAACAAAACAACAGCAAAACCCCAAATACCAACCAACCAAATGAACAAACAAAAAAACATAGAAATTGAACTTAAATCCTAGGAGTTGCAAACCAGTTTTGAGTTCTTTATAAAGACATCATTCATTTATTCTTTAAAATTTGTTGGAAAATAAGGGTTGAAACATCTGTCAATAGTCTATAAACATTTTATTTTATTTTTTTTATATATATTTTTATTACATATTTTCCTCAATTACATTTCCAATACTATCCCAAAAGAACATTTTATATCAAATACACTATAAGCAAATGGAGATAATTGAATACACTAGATTCTAGAGAGATGGCTCAAAGTTAAGAGAGGCACATACAAACACACGAACATGGACTCCCAATTAAAAATAAAATAAAATCTTGTAAGTTTAATTCATCTTTGTTTATATAACAGCTATGATAGTATCTGAACTAAAAATGTACTAAGGAATGTTTGTGAAATAGCATTGTTAAACATGACCTTGGATTTTCTTATTTAACATATTATTATGATGCCAGTCTGCTTTAACAGATCTGTGGTCTGAATGTGAGGCCCACAACATATATACCAGACAGAGGGCTGCCTGTTCTGGGTTCAAGCAGAGAAGATGTACCTAAGTCTCTAGAGACTGGAGGCCCCAGGGAATGGAGAGGTCTGGTGGGGTGGGGAGTTGGGAAGTTGGGACTTCCTAGAGGAGATGAGGTTGGCAAGAGAGGTATTGGATGTAGAACAGTCAGAGGGTGGACCAGGAGAGGGATATAAAATCTGGAGTTGAGGACAATACGTAATAAAAAAAATATAAATAAATAAATAAATAAATAAATAAATAAATAAATAAATAAATAATAAATCTGGAGTGTAAAACAAACAAACAAACAAACAAACAAACAAATAAATTACTGCTTATGATTTAGGAAGTATAAGGAGTCCAAAATAAGTTGATGGTGCACCTTATATCCATAAATTCACAGAGGACTGTTTTCTGTATGCTAACAAATAATTGTGATAGTGTGAGAGGTAGCCTGGGAAGGAAATGGAATTGGAAAGAGATCAAGAGAAGAAGGATAGGGAGAGGAAGAAGGGATATGATGGAGAACAAGATGGGGAGAAAGAAGTAAACAGGAAAGGAGAGGGAAAGGACAAGACAGTGTGAAGAGTTTAGTATATATAGTGATTATGTGGGAGCTCATCACTGCAGGAAATTGATTCTCCCACGGGCTGCAGACGTTCACCCTCTGTTGCCTTTCATCTAGAGCTGGAGCCATGTATATTTTCCTTGACAGGTTGGCTGGTGATGCCATTATGCTGCTCTTTTCAGACAATCTTATTGTTCACAGTGCATACATGCATTGTCCCTGTCATGTTTTGATGGCATCATTTAATTACAGATGTCCCAAACCTCTGAATCCTGCAATCTTTCTGCTCCTACCTTCTACTATTTCTCTAAAGTTAGGTTTTTAAGATATCAATCTAGTCAAGACCCACCCCAGTTTTAAAACAGCTTCTTGTTTAGATCATGGGGAACTCTTTATGGAGACATTTAAAATTCTGAATCAGGCACTAATACTTCTTTTTTCTAAAGAGCTACATGGCAAATATTGTAAGTTTTGTGGACTATATAGTTTTATTTTAAATGTGAAAATCTATCAGTAACAGGAAATCAGCTGGGAAAAAAAGGTACGCTAGGAATAAATGAGCATGGGTCTGTCTCAAAGAAATTTCATTTATGAACAGTAAAATTAAGTTAATTATATTTAAAAAGTCATAAAGTATCTGTATCTTGATGTTTTTTTCTATTATAAACTTAAGACAAATTATTTCATGCTTTAAATACAAACTTTTAAGAGGAAGTTACACTGCATGTTCAATTAGGAAGCCAAAATTGGTAGTCTTGGAAGGGTATTGAAGGAGGTTAAGTCATTGTGTTCAGGCCTGTCACCACTGGGAGATTATTCATGCTCAAGTAGTAGCTTCACACTTCTGTCCATGTGAGCCATATGAGTGCCCATGGTTACACTCAGAGTGCCCAAAATAAAACAAAAGAAAATAGTACAAAACAAAACCACAGAAAACAAAACAAAGCAAAAAAAACCTACAACAAAACAACAACAACAAAACCACTGTCATATACATTAAATTAGGATGAGAACTTACTGGCATTAAAAGCTGTTTCTGGAGATATGCATGTATTAAATTGTGAAAGTATAAATATTAAATCAAATTAAAACCATATTCCTCCCATAGGTCATGCACAATAAGCTTTGCTAACCTCCTAAATGAAACTAGGTCCCTTTCTCCTATTCTTCCATGGGATCCTGCACTTTCCCCTTGATAGCCTTTTAAAATGGATAACATCATATTGATTTTATAATTATTTTAAAACTATTTTCTTATCATTGAACTGAAAACTAAAGAAGAGCAGGGCTTCTGACTTCCCTGCTCAATGCAATACATATGAGTCCCCTGCAGTGTGTTCAGCACAAACTAGAAGCTTTATGGAAATTGTTGAAGATTGTATCAGGTTCTTTTCTATGAAGCTGCTATAAGGAAACTGGGAAAAGTTTTACATGAAAATATACAGGAAATGGAAAAACATAGATTTCTAAAAATAAAAGCAAATTGTTGTAAACACGTTGAGGATGACAATCTTTTCATCCATATATGTTTCCTGGTGTTCTGCACTACACGTTTCACTTTCTTGACCTACTTGGCATAGGTTAGCACACTGGCATTCCACTGAACATCATGTTCAATGTCTCCCGTGAAGCAGAAGTTCCTCTGAGCCACAGCCTCCTTAAGCTCTGTGGCCTTTATGAAAATAAACTTCCACAGAAAGTTTCATCCCTTGTCCATCAACTTAACTAGTTAGCACCAGACCTGAACTTCATCCCAAATTTAAGTATTGACAATAAGTTGTATATGCACTAACAGTTGATATGGTATCTTTTTTTCTCATCCTTTTAGGGCTTTCCTTTGAGAAATGTAATTCTATTTCCACCAAATAGTCCCTGGGTAAATCATTGGGTACAGAGATGGCAATAGCACCCTCACATTTTAGACATTTTCACTTATATCAGCCAGTTTCTATTATAGAAATTCCCTCTTTGAGCTCCTTCTAAGGAACACATACATTTTTTATTACAAAGAGATAAAGAAAGCTGCAGCAAGCTAAATCATGTTTCTTGAGCAAAGGCAGTAATTAATGTTTCAGACAAGAGGTTTCAATTTACGTTTCTGTGGAATTTTTAGATGCACCCCATTTATATTTGTCTACAGCCGGATAAAGAAAGATACCAAGATAGCAAGCCAATTGGGACAAAAAAATAATTTGGCTTTTTCAAGAGTCTGAATTTTGATTGTTAAGATGTTCCAAGGGGATATCAAGTTGAATGCTATTATCACTTGTGAAACTACTTAATTGCATTTTTCTATTCTTACATATCTTTCTCAAACTTGAGATGATGAGCTATTGCTTTTCTTTGTCATAAAGATAGTTTTTTCTTAGTTTACTGGTAGGAAATAAGGCTGCTCAGAATTTGCATGTTTATAATTGTGTGTGGGCTGGCATACATGTGTCCCAGTTTGAATCTTAAATATAGCTTTAAATGTCTTAAGGGAATGTCGGGAACAGTTTTGCTGTATTGCGATGGAGATGGTCACTGTATGTGGGGGGAGTACCAAAAGAGATACAGATAATAATGGTTCTTATAGGTGAAAGCACATCACTGAGGGATTCAAGAGGGAAAAAATAATTAATATTGGTAAGAGGTAAAGAGGAAAGTAATCCTTATTAAGGTAATGCATAGTTAAAATTATTTTCTTTTTAGTAATAAGAGCATTAAATCCAAATCTAAGTAAAATTGACTGTTACCAATTCAATACTATTTCTATGCAAGGTATACCTATATTTACTCTAAAAAGTACATATATATATATATATAATTAGTATATATATATAGTATAATAATAATATATTAATATATATATATATAAGTCAAATTAAGACATTTTCACAAATCAGCAATTTTGAAATACTGAAAATTTGATATAGTATAGTCAGTATATCCAGGAATCCAGAATGGCGTAGTCTACTTCACCACATGCCTACTCTATTACTGTTCATTCAGTTGACATACAATATTACTATCTCAACTTTTAATATGAAATATCTGTGTAAGGTACATTGTATGTCACATGTGCAATGGCCTGTGTTGAGTTGAAGGAAGAGATTCACAATAGCTATGTATTAAGTCTGATTACATATTTGTTAAGTAGAAATACTCCATATACAAGAATCAACTTCTTAGTAATATCAGTATGTCTAGATACAGTCAAGTATGACAAAAATAGGTCAGGTTGTGAGAACACTGGTTGTAGAACCAGGCAGTGGTTATTTTATTATATTGTCATCTTTTAAGCAGGTACATGTCTTGTCTCAAAATTCATGTCTTACAATTTCTGTATTTAATGAGCTGATGCTGGAAATGCTTATATCTTAATATGTTCTGAGAGCTTTGCAGTTGATCTGGACAGAAGCCATGTACTCAGAAGTACCTGGGAGACATGGTTGAGTATTCAAAGAACTAGCATATAAACTTTAAATAAGTCCAGAGTAGCAATTAGTTCCCATCACTTTATACTGCCATTGGATCTTGACTGCTTTGGTATCTTAAGTGGCATTATTGGGAGGTATTAGATCAATAAATGATTTAAGTGTTTTATCCTTTTTTTAAAAATCCTATTTTGATTAAAATTGCTGCTCAGTAAGTTATTTTGAATAAGAACAGTTTCTATAGGCCTGTATATTGGATCACTTGTCCTGTAGTTGGTGGAACTCCTTAGAAAGAATTAGTAGGTATGGCCTTGTTAAAGGAGATGGGATTGTGGCCTGGCTTTAAGAATTCAAATGCTTATATTGTTCCAATATCTCCTGGTTATTATTTTAACATGTTAGTTCTCAATTACTGCTCTAGTGTCGTGCTCTTTGTCATGATGGTTAAAAACAATTTTACTATAATTTATCTTGTCCATGGCATATCTTTAATGCAATAAAAATATAACTAAGACACTTAACTTTGTTTTTGCTTTCTCATTTTTATTTCTAGTTATCAGCTACATGTTTTATATGGAGATATTTTTATTTTGAATGATGATACTAGTATGTATGTGATAATTAATTGAGACTGCTTGAAAATGTATCTAGAGACTTGTTGGCTGTGAATAGTGGAAAGTGGTTGTTTCCCACATATGCATGCTACAGAACTGAAATCAAGGTGCTGGCTGAATAATGTATAGATTCTGCAGAAGTAGGTTTCTTTTTTGTTTCTTGGGTTTCCCAGTATTAGCCTTTATTATGTCTTAGTGTATGGTAGTTCCTTATCTGTTGCCTAGTTTTTATAATTATACTAACTTCTCTTTGTGGTTTTTCCTTCTGTGTATTTTCCCTATTCTATTTTATCTAACAATTTACATGGCATTAGGATAAATGAAACTTCTTCCACTCTAATTTTTTCTTATAACATTTTTATACAATTCAGTGCTTAATATCACCATGTACTATAACACGAAAGGTTATAGGATTAGGTTTTCAATGTAGTTTATGGACTCTCACTAAATCTATCAAAGTATATATATATATACAATACATTTAAAATATTTCAGAGACAGCATCTCTCTATGTGTATACTGAACTTCATTTTAATATTATACCTGTGAGCTCACTGTCTTCCTGTTTTATCCTCTTGACTGCTGAGAATATAGACATATGTCACTATGATAAATGTAAAGTTTTAGGTTAAATACTTTAGCATTTTTTTACATTAGTTATTTATTGAATAATATATTTCAACATCTACATAAGTTTTCTTTTATACGTCTATAAGACTTCTGCAGTAATACAGAATAAATGGAGTTATAGGTCCAATTAACCAAAATACAAATCCAGGCTGGAATAAACATTGTTTTCCCATTTTCTCTACCAATAAAGATTACTCCTGTTACCATATTTGGGTTGCAGTAGCCTTTATATTTTTCTATCTGAGTCAACTGAGCTAGCTTTATGAGAGGCATGGTTTTTACAATCTCTCTCTCTCTCTCTCTCTCTCTCTCTCTCTCTCTCTCTCTCTCTCTCTCTCTCTCTCTTTCTTAAAGTCAATGTACTATGATTATTGTATGGGAGATAAAACATTGGATAAGAATAGCACACATTATTAACTGTTCTCCCATGCAAGTAATCAGTTTTTCATATTTAGAAACAAGTTTGTTATACACTCTTCATCCATTTCTAAAATGTTTGCCCAAGTTTTCAGCTACCAAGTTTTCTATTTTATACTGATAGTAATCTGTTGGGACCCATTTTGGCCCTGGTTTGGGCCTTAAGGACAAACCTGAACCTGGCTTGAGTTTCTGGAGCCTTGTGGGAGAGCCTAAGGCTAGCTCTAGTTTTGACACCTGTTTCAGTCATTTCTGTATAAGGGTGACCTAGCAAGACCTGTTTGGCCCTGCCTCTGCCCCGAATTTGCTGATGACGAGATTTGCCATTGGCCCTGTCAGTCACTCCAAAACCCCTGTCACAATTCCTCTCCTCCTAGGACATCTTACCCCACCAAAAATCCCCCTCCCTATGTTCCAAACTTATATAAGTGAGAGGCTGATGCTATCAAGTTAAGTTCCTGCTTTGACAAGACTCTAGGCTCAGTGTTTCTTTTGGGCCATCGACACTCTCCATCCCACTCAGCCCTGGAGAGACCCTGACATGACTGGGACCTCTCTCTTCTCGCCTGGAATTGCCAGCAAAGAGCTGGCAGTTACCATTCTGTATGTGGATGAGATTATGTCAGTTACTGAGAATGAAATAAAAGAACTGAAGTTTATATATTATGGAAAACATGTTTGCTGATAGAAATGGTAGATTTCTTGGACTGTTTTTTGTATATTTTGTACAGGCAAAAATATGCACTAAAAAAATCAAATATGTAGTTGTGATATAGCAATTATCTAATTTATAAAATGTTTAATTTCCTCAGTCTAAGCTGCCTTAACTACAGTACTGCATTACAACATAGGTATTTGTATAAGTTTGTTGATTCATTAATATATAGAGATACACAGTAGAAATCAAGCTATATATACTCTTGTATATATGTCCAGACAAATTCTTCATTGTGGGCAAAAATATTATGTGTTCGTTGAAAACTCTATTCATTATTTTCTCTTTTTAATCTCCATTCTTTCTTCTTAATGGAAAAAATGTTGACTTTTACATAATAAGTTCAGTGTCTCTTATACAAAATTCTTCATACTATATGTGATTCAGATTTCAAATCTTTTCAAGCTTTTTGATAGTTGTAGTTTTTGTTAGTTGAGTATATGTAATCCCCACATCTAAAATTCTAAAATGTTTTCATTCAAATTCTTTTTGAGTATCAATGTATACAATGTTAATTTTTTTAAAGATTTATTTATTTATTTTATGTATGTGAGTACACTGTCGCTCTCTTTAGAGGAGGGCATCAGATCCCATTACAAATGGTTGTGAACTACAATGTGGTTGCTGGAAATTGAACTAAGGACCTCTGAGAGAGTAGTCAGTGCTTTTAACCTCTGAGCCATCTCTCTAACTCCCATGTTAAATGTTTTAAAGCATTTTTTTACTTCTCTGTTTAAAACTTTTATTTATTTTATGTTTATGGTTGTTATACTGGCATGTATGTCTTTGCAGCAAGCACATTCCTGGTTCCCTTGGAGGATAGGAAGGTTATTAGGTTTCATCTGAGTTACATAGCATTTTGATCCACCATATGGGCCAAGAAATTTAACTTGGGTCTCCTGGAAAAATAGCCAGTGCTCTGAATGGCTGAGCCATTTCTCTGGCCCCAATTTTCTCTATTATAAATTTTGGATTAAAACTACATTAAAATTAATGTAGCAGAATTTGGGTTAGTACAAATATTCCCTCCTTCTTTTCTGGTAAATGGCATATTGGTGTTAACCAGCTGTGGTTATCTACTCCTCATGGCATGGCATTTATAGGAAGTAAGGCTGCAGTATGTTTTATGGATAGAAGGTCATAGCTTTAGATGCTGGTCATGTCTTCACAGATTGAATTTTCTCTAACTTGTTAGTCTACATTTGCTTTCCATCTGAAACTATCTATTCTGCAGTGAGGAATAAGATTTTATCTATCTAAAACAATTTGATTTGAGGTTTAGCTAGTTTTTTACATCAGAGGTCAGCCAAATCTGACTCAGGACAGTATTGAGAGGTTAAAATTTCTAGTCAGTGTGGTACATATGTGCAATCATAGCACTTGGAATGTGGAGGAGAAGGATCAAGAGTTCAAGACCAGCTTGTGTGAGACCAGCTTGGTCTGCATGAGGCCAGGTCTCAACTCTTCCCCCTAAACAAAACATAATATGCATTGTATAATATTCTTTTACATAAGTAATGGTGAATAGTGTTTGAAGTATTTCTTTACCTGGAATAAATTCATGTTTGTCAATGTCTATAAAAATTCATGCATCCTGGTTTAAGAGCTAATATTATTTGCATATGATTTTATAGTTCAAAATAATAATAAACATAAGTTGGTAGCTTAAAGTATCCAAGCTGCAAGTCATTAAAGTGGAATAAGCTCTTGAAAATGAACATAGACTCTGATAAATGCATATATTTAGTCAAACATTTCTGAATGTACTTTCTCTAACGGCAAATTCAGAAGCATGGAAATAAATGCAAGTAATTTGAGTGCTCTGCACTGGCATTTAAATACAAGAGAAAAAAATGTTAATAGGATAAGTACCAGAAAGGATTAAGTGTCGCTAAACACTAAAGAGGATTAGTTATTATCCTGCCTTTACAGGCACCCAGGTTTCATGTGGCCAAGTAGATACGAAACAGAGAGCCAAGCTTAGAAATTGGATTTTTTTTCCTTTTGCAGCAAGCTTATATTAAAATCAGTTTTATTATGGCATATAACTAAACAAGTAATATAACACCTGAGCTTTCCTGTAGATAATCTGAAATGTAGTGTGCTTTTAAATGTACATTAGGAGAATTTCAAAGATGTTTTATGCTAAACATTGCTTTTAAGATAAGCACCTGAATTTGTTATGAAACAATATTCAGTCTTTTTCAAAACTATCTTTCATACAAACACAGTAAGTCCTCAGTATTGATGTCAAAGCAAGATGCAGATTGGCAGTTTTTATTTCATTTATTTCATACATTTCTTTGCATTAATGTGGAAAAGTAGTATTGAGAGCTCTGACTGAAACTTACTTCATATTATTATAACTAGGTCTAGGTTTTAGTTTCCCAAAGAAGCAGGTAAGGCTTTTATGAAAAACCACAGAAAATGGGCCATTAATTAGTAACGGCCTCTGACATCTAGCTGAGAGAGATAGCCAGCCTGAAGCCTGAGACAGTTCCTGAAATTTCTCTAAGACTTGAACAAAAATGCTAATGCTAATATAGCGACCAGTTAGAAATGTACAAATGTCACTGCTGCTTACCTAGCCAATCTTGTTAAAAATGATCCTAACCATTCCTAAAATTTCCTCTACTATGCTTAAAAAGAGCCTATGAACTCATCTCTTTGTTGCCATTTTGTATGAATGTCTGAGACCCACATGCTGGTTCTTTCTGCAGAATAAATGCTCTTTGCTTTTACAAACACTTTGAGTCTAGGGACTTCCTTTAGATACTCTTGGACCTGGAGTGGGCCTGGAATATTGGGCTGTCCCTGACTAAATAGTAGAGCAATTGGCTTTCCTCCAATCAGTGACTTGGGCCATGCTTCTGTGTTGTGTGTCTTTGTCTCATTTTCTGATTTGTTTTTTAACTCATCACATTCTTTGATTTGTCTGGTATCCTGGATACAACCTGGATACCAACATAGGTAGGGTAGAGGAGCCAACAACTCTCTCCTGGCTGGAGGTTTCTAAGAATGCTTTGGACCCTCTTCCACTGGAGCTAAAGAGCTCTAGTCTGACTCAGCTTTTAGTGGATTACAACTTGTCATTCCCTTCCAATGGAGCCTGTTTATAAGATAGGCTGCCACATAAATCATTTTGATTTCTTTTATTATTCACTAGAGGCCTGTTTCTGTATTTGTGTATTTATATTGCCCTCTTTTACTTTCTTGAAAGGCACCATGGGACAGGCTATACCAGGTAAAGAGGAAAGCCTTGGGGCATTTTTCAAGAGGTTACTGGAAACCTACTGCACCTACAAGCCTCTTGACACTGAGGAAAGGGAAAATTAGTCTACAGTGCATCTAACCAACCTATTGGCATCAGACATCTGCAGAAAACTTCAGGCTCTGGAAAGATTCAAACGTAAAGTGGAGGGCTGAGCCAAAATGGTCCATAAAAATCAGGTGCTTGAAGAGGACAGCAAGACCATGAACTTGCCAAGGCTTTACTGGCAGCCAATGGGAGAGTGATATCAGATATTTGAGAGCTGAAGAATATAGCATATGAAAGAGGAGGGGGAAACAGGCCCTCTCAGGCTGCCTCATGTTCAAAAAGTCCAATGTGCCTGTTGTAAAGAAATGGGGCATTGGAAGAAAAAAAGTCCCAAAAGACCAAAAGGGAAAGAGCCTAATATTCTGAAAAGAGAAGAGCTAAGTGACTGAGGGCTTTGGGGCTCACAGCCTCTCTATGAGTCCTGGGTACCCTAAAGGTGGGGGAGAAGCCAATGGACTTTATGGTAGACACAGCAGCACAACATTCTATCCTGAAACAACCTATGGAACTCCTGTCCAACAAGAGAACATGGATTCAAGTTCCACTAGAACTAAGCAATATTCATGAACTACCCAAAGAAAGGTGGACATGTGAATGGGACATATAACACATTTATTTGGGGTCATCTCTAGATACCCACACCTGCTTCTGGGCCAAGAATTTCTGACTAAGTTGGAAGCACAAGTCCACTTTGACCCCCAGGGAGTTCAAGTTCTTAACAATGATCCCATATCTTGACTGTGGCACTAGAGGAAGAATATAAGCTCTATGTAACATGTCCTTTTAATATAGACTAGGATTATACCTAGAGAAGTTATGGAAAGAGATTCCAGGGATTGAGCAGAAAGAAATCCCGTAAGACAAGCTAAACAGCCTAAACCTGGTACAACTAAAGTCCAATGTCAGCCTGACTAGGGTCTACCAATTTCACATGGCACAAGAGGTAAATTTTGGAATAACATCATATGCTGATTGACTCTAGGAAAACTGGATACTAGTCCTTTGCCACTTGGTCTGTAACACTCTTCTGCAAGTAAAGGAGCCCCATTCTAATAACTACTGTGCTGTACAGAACATACTTGAAGTTAACAAAACGGTAAAAGGTATATCCCTACAGTGTCCAACCCTTACAATTTGCTGAGCAGCTTCAGATTCAAATGAGATATTCACATCATACTGGACCTTTAGCTCACCACCAGTCCCAGCTAGTCAGCCCAAGTTTGCCTTCAAATGGAGCCACCCAGAGTACAAGTTTAATGGACAGTGAATTTGGATTAGATTGCTATCAGGATTCAAGAACTGGCCCACCATCTTTGATGGGACACTCTATGAAGACCTCAGTGTGTACTGGCAGGCCCACCACTAAATCATTCTCTTACAGTATGTTGATGGCCTCTTTATAGCTGCCCCAGATGAATACATGTGTCAGAGAACTGCAGCAGACAGAAGATGAGGTGTCCAAAAAAAAAAAAAAAAAAAAGGAACAGCCTCAGCTCAACTGGCAATTAGCATGTAGAAGAATGTGAATTGATCCATTTTTATCTCCTTGTACAAAGCTCAAGTCTAAGTGGATCAAAGAACTCCACATAAAACCTGAGACACTGAAACATATAGAAGAGAAAGTAGGGAAGAGCCTTGAAGATATGGGCATAGGGGAAAAATTTCCTGAACAGAACAGCAATTGCTTGTGCTGTAAGATCCAGAATCAACAAATGGTACCTCATAAAATTGCAAAGCTTCTGTAAGGCAAAGGACACTGTCAATAAGACAAAATGGCAATGACCAGATTGGGAAAAGATCTTTACCAATCCTAAATCCAATAGGGGACTAGTATCCAATATATATAAAGAACTCAAAAAGTTAGACTCCAAAAATCCAAATAACCCTATTAAAAATGGGGTACAGAGCTAAACAAAGAATTCTCAACTGAGGAATACAGAATGGTGAAAAGCACCTAAGAAAATGTTCAACATGCTTAATCATTGGGGAAATGCAAATCAAAACAACACTGAGAGTATACCACATACCAGTCAGAATGGCTAAGATAAAAAATTCTGGTGATAGCAGATGCTGGCAAGGATGTAGAGAAAGAGGAACACTCCTTCATTGCTGATAAAATTGTGAGCTGGTACAACCACTCTGGAAATAAGTTTGGAGATTCCTCAGAAAATTGGACATAGTTCTACCCTAAGATCAAGCAATTCCACTTCTTGGCATATACCCAGAAGATGTTCCAACTTGTAATAAGGATACATGATACACTATGCTCATAGCAGCCTTATTTATGACAGCAAGAAGCTGGAAAGAACCCAGATGTCCCTCAACAGAGGAATGGATACAGAAAATGTGGTACATTTACACAATGGAGTCCTACTCAGCTATTAAAAGCTATAAATTTATGAAATTCTTAGGCAAATTGATGGATCTGGAGAATATTATCCTGAGTGAGGTAATCCAATCACAAAAGAACACACAGGGTATGCACTCACTGATAAGTGGATATTAGCCCAGAAGCTCATAATACCCAGTATACAACTTGCAAAACTCATGAAACTCAAGAAGAAGGAAGTGTGGATACTTCATTACCTCTTAGAAGAGGGAACAAAATACCCATGGAAGGAGTTACAGAGACAAAGTTTGGAGCACAGACTGAAAGAATGACCAAAGTTAAATCAGGATTAGATAAACCATCTAAACATTCCAATGAACACAAAAGAAATAGAAGCAGTCATCAAAAGTCTACCAACCAAAAATAGCCCAGTAGCAGATGGGTGTAGGGCACAATTGTGTCAGGCCTTCAAAAAAACCTAATATCAATACTCTTCAAATTAGTCCACCAAATAGAAAGAGAATGAACACTACCCAATTCGTTCTTTGAAGCCACGATTATGCTTATACCTAAACCACACAAAGATCCAACAAAGAAAGAGAACTTCAGACCAATTTACCCTATAAATATCATTACAAAAATAGTCATTAATATTCTTTCAAACCAAGTCCAAGAACACATCAAAGTGATCATTTACGATGATCAAGTAGGCTTTGTCCCAGGGTTGCAGGGATGGCTCATTCTATGGAAAAACATCAATGTAACCCACTACATAAACAAACTCAAAAAAAAGAAAAAAAAAAAACCCACATGATCATTTCATTAGAGGTTGAAAAAGCAGTTGACAAAATTCAACATACCTTCATGGTAAATGTCTTAGATAGATCAGGAATTCTAGGCGCATACCTAAGGATAGCAATATACAGCAAACCAGTAGTCAACATCAAACTAAATGGAGAGAAACTTTAAGCAATCCCACTAAAATCAGGGACTAGACAAGACTGTCCACTTTCTCACTACCTACCTATTTCAGATAGTACTTTATGTTCTAGCTAGAGAAATTCAACAACAGAAGGAGGTCAAAGTATACAAATTGGAAAGGAAGAAGTCAAATTATCACTATTTGCAGATGATATGATCCTATACATAAGTGACCAAAAATGTCCACCAGAGAACTCCTATAACTAATAAACAATTTCTGCAAAGTGACTGGACATAAAATTAACTCAAATAAGTCAGTAGCCTTCCTATACTCAAAGGATTAACAGGCTGAGAAAAAAATTCTGGAAATTATACCCTTCAACATAGTCACAAACAATAGAAAGCACTTGGTGTAACTCTACCCAAACAAGTAAAAGATCTCTATGACAAGAACTTCAAGTCTCTGATGAAAGAAATTGAAGAAGACCTCAGAAGATGGCACGATATTCCATGCTCATGGATTTTCAGGGTTAATATAGTCAAAATGGATATCTTGCTGAAAGCAAGATACAGATTCAGTACAATCCCAATTAAAATTCCAACTCAATTCTTCATAGATCTATAAAGAGCAATTCTCAAATTCTTCTGCAATAACATAATTCCCAGGATAGCAAAAACTATCCTCAACACTAAAAGAACTTTTGGGGAAACAGCATACCTGACCTCAGGCTGTACTACAGAGCAATAGTGATAAAAATTTCATGCTATTGCTACAGTGACAGGCAGCTTTATCAATGGAATAGAATTGAAGACCCAGAATGAACCCACACACCCACAGTCACTTGATCTTTAACAAAGGAGCTAAAACCATCCAGTGGAAAAAAGACATTTTCACCAAATGGTACTGATTCAACTGGAGGTCAATATGTAGAAGAATGCAAATTGATCCATTCTTACCTTTCTCTAAAAAGCTTAAGTCCAAGTGGATCAAGGACCTTCATGTAAAACCAGGTACATTGAATTTATTAGAAGAGAAAGTGGGGAAAAATCATGAACACATGGGCACAGGGGATAGTTTCCTTTACAGAACACCAATGGCTTTGACAAATGGGACCTCATAAAATTCCAAAGTTTCCCTAAGGCAAAGGCAACTGTCAATAGGACAAAATGACAACCAACAGATTGGGAAAAAGATTTTTTTCCAATCTTACATCTGATAGAGGGCTAATATCCTATATCTACAAAGAAATCAAGATGGTAGACTCCAGAGAACCAAATAATCCTATTAAAAATGAGGATCATAGCAAAACAGAATTCTCAACTGAGGAAACTCAAAGGTCTCAGAAACATAAAAAAAGCTCAACAGATCTTAGTTCCTGGACTCCGCCAAACTTAGGAACTTAGTCTGCACAGGTCAGAGGGTGCACCACAGAAGCAGACAGCTTCGGGGACAGGCTGGAGCCACAGAACCGCTGAGGCAGCACCCTTTTCGGGCCACAGACATCCGGCCACCCTCCCAGCTAGAGGACAGGTGTCCATCTGGCTCAGAAGCCCTCTGCCTCAGGAGCAGTGGGCAACATCTTGGATCCAGGACTCTGCCGAACTTAGGAACTTAGTCTGCACAGGTGAGAGTGTGCACCACAGAAGGTGACAGCTTCTGTGACTTGCCAAAGCAACACAGCTTCTGGGAAAGATCCTGTTTTGGGCCTTCTTCTTCGGCCAGGAGGAGATCCAAACGCAAATATCTTTGCACCTTCCCTGTAAGAGGAGACCTTGCCAGCAGAGAGTGCTCTGAGCACTGAAATTCAGAGGAGAGAGCCTGTCTCCCAGGTCTGCTGATAGACAGTAACAGAATCACCAAAAGAACAATCTCTAAACAGAGTCAACTATAACAATTAACTCCAGAGATTACCAGATGGCGAAAGGTAAATGTAAGAATCTTACTAACAGGAACCAAGACAACTCACCATCATCAGAACCCAGCACTCCCACTTCCCACAGTCCAGGGCACCCCAACACAGCTGAAAAGCAAGACCTGGATTTAAAAGCATATCTCATGATGATGGTAGAGGACATCAAGAAGGACTTTAATAACTCACTTAAAGAATTACAGGAGAACATGGCTAAAGAGTTACAAGTCCTTAAAGAAAAACAGGATAACACAATCAAACAGGTAGAAGTCCTTAAAGTAAAACAGGAAAACACATCCAAACAGATGATGGAAATGAACAAAACCATACTAGACCTAAAAAGGGAAGTAGACACAATAAAGAAAACCCAAAATGAGGCAACACTGGAGATAGAAACCCTAGGAAAGAAATCTGGAATCATAGATGTGAGCATCAGCAACAGAATACAAGAGATGGAAGAGAGAATCTCAGGTGCAGAAGATTCCATAGAGAACTTCGGCAAAACAATCAAAGAAAATGGAAAATGCAAAAAGATCCTAACTCAAAACATCCAGGAAATACAGGACACAATGAGAAGACCAAACCTACGGATCATAGGCGTGGATGTGAATGAAGATTTTCAACTCAAAGGACCAGCAAATATCTTCAACAAAATTATAGAAGCAAACTTCCCAAATCTAAAGAAAGAGATGCCCATGAACATACAAGAATCCTACAGAACTCCAAATAGACTGGACCAGAAAAGAAATTCCTCCTGACACATAATAATCAGGACAACAAATGCACTAAATAAAGATAGAATACTAAGAGAAGTAAGGGAAAAAGGTCAAGTAATATATAAAGGCAAGCCTATCAGAATTACACCAGATTTTTCACCAGAGACTATGAAAGCCAGAAGAGCCTGGACAGAAGTTATACAGACACTAAGAGAACAAAAATTCCAGCCAAGGCTACTATACCCGGCCAAACTCTCAACTACCATAGATGGAGAAACCAAAGTATTCCACGACAAAACCAAATTCACATATTACCTTTCCACGAATCCAGCCCTTCAAAGGATAATAACAGAAAAAAAAAAAAAAAAAAACAATACAAGGATGGGAACCTCGCCCTAGAAAAAACAAGAAGGTAATCCCTCAATAAACCTAAAAGAAGACAGCCACAAGAAAAGAATGCCAACTTTAACAACAAAAATAACAGGAACCAACAATTACTTTTTCTTAATATCTCTCAATATCAATTCTCTCAACTCCCCAAAAAAAGACATAGACTAACAAACTGGCTAGACAAACAAGACCCAACATTTTGCTGCTTACAGGAAACTCATCTCAGAGAAAAAGATAGACACTACCTCAGAATGAAAGGCTAGAAGACAATTTTCCAAGAAAATGGTATGAAGAAAGAAGCCGGAGTAGCCATTCTAATATCTGATAAGATTGACTTCCAATCCAAAGTCATCAAAAAAGACAAGGAGGGGCAATTCATTCTCATCAAAGGTAAAATCCTCCAAGAGGAACTATCAATTCTGAATATCTATGCTCCAAATACAAGGGCAGCCACATTCATTAAAGAAACTTTAGTAAATCTCAAAGCACACATTGCACTTCACACAATAATAGTGAGAGACTTCAACACACCACTTTCACCAATGGACAAATCATTGAAACAGAAACTAAACAGGGACACAGTGAAACTAACAGAAGTTATGAAACGAATGGACTTAACAGATATCTACAGAACATTTTATCCTAAAAAGGATATACCTTATTCTCAGCACCTCATCGTACCTTCTCCAAAATTGACCACATAATTGGTCACAAAACAGGCCTCAACAGATACAAAAATATTGAAATTGTCCCATGCATCCTATCAGATCACCATGGACTAAGGCTGATCTTCAATAACAAAATAAATAGAAAGCCAACATTCATGTGGAAACTTCACAACACTCTTCTCAATGATACCTTGGTCCAGGAAGGAATAAAGAAAGAAATTAAGGACTTCTTAGAGTTCAATGAAAATGAAGCCACAACGTACCCAAACTTATGGGACACAATGAAAGCATTTCTAAGAGGAAAACTCATAGCTCTGAGTGCCTCCAAAAAGAAACTAGAGAGAGCACACATTAGCAGCTTGACAACACACCTAAAAGCTCTAGAACCAAAGGAAGCAAATACACCCAAGAGGGTTAGAAGGCAGGAAATAATCAAACTCAGGGATGAAATCAACCAAGTGGAAACAAGAAGAACTATTCAAAGAATCAACCAATCGAGGAGCTGGTTCTTTGAGAAAATCACAAGATAGACAAACCTTTAGCCAGACTCACTAGAGGGCACAGGGAAAGTATTCTAATTAACAAAATCAGAAATAAAAAGGGAGACATAACAACAGATCCTGAAGGAATCCAAAGCACCATCAGATCCTTCTACAAAAGGCTATACTGAACAAAACTGGAGAACCTGGGTGAAATGGAGAAGTTTCTATACAGATACCAGGTACCAAAGTTGAATCAAGATCAGGTTAATGATCTAAACAGCCCTATATCCCCCAAAGAAATAGAAGCAGTAATTAATAGTCTCCCAACCAAAAAAAGCCCAGGATCAGATGGGTTTAGTACAGAGTTCTATCAGACCTTCAAAGAAGATCTAATCACAGTTCTTCACAAACTATTCCACAAAATAGAAACAGAACGTACTCTACCCAACTCATTTTATGAAGCCACAATTACTCTGATACCTAAATCACAAAAAGACCCAACAAAGATAGAGAACTTCAGACCAATTTCCCTTATGAATATCGATGCAAAAATCCTCAATAAAGTTCTTGCTAACCAAATCCAAGAACACATCAAAACAATCATCCATCCTAACCAAGTAGATTTCATCCCAGGGATGCAAGGATGGATCAATATAAGGAAATCCATCAACGTAATCCAGTATATAAAGAAACTGAAAGACAAAAACCACATGATCATCTCTTTAGATGCTGAAAAAGCATTTGACAAAATCCAACACCCATTAATGATAAAAGTCTTGGAAAGATCAGGAATTCAAGGCCCATACCTAACCATGATAAAAGCAATCTACAGCAAACCAGTAGCCAACATCAAAGTAAATGGTAAGAACCTGAAAGAAATCCCACTAAAATCAGGTACTAGACAAGGCTGTCCAATCTCTCCCTACCTATTCAACATTGTACTTGAAGTCCTAGCCAGAGCAATTCGACAACAAAAGGAGATCAAAGGGATACAAATTGGAAAAGAAGAATTCAAAGTATCACTCTTTGCAGATGATATGATAGTATATATAAGTGACCCTAAAAATTCCACCAGAGAACTCCTAAGCCTGATAAACAGCTTCAGTGAAGTAGCTGGATATAAAATTAACTCAAGCAATCAATGGTCTTTTTGTACACAAAGGATAAACAGGCTGAGAAAGAAATTAAGGAAAGAACACACTTCTCAATAGTCACAAACAATATAAAATACCTTGGCTTGACTCTAACTAAGTAATGTGAAAGATCTGTATGACAGGAACTTCAAGTCTCTGAAGAAAGAAATTAAGGAAGATCACAGAAGATGGAAAGATCTCCCATGCTCATGGATTGGCAGGAACAACATTGTAAAAATGGCAATCTTGCCAAAAGCAATCTACAGATTCAATGCAATCCCCATCAAAATTCCAACTCAATTCTTCAAGGAATTAGAAAGGGCAATCTGCAAATTCATCTGGAATAACAAAAAACCTAGGATAGCAAAAACTCTTCTCAAGGATAAAAGAACCTCTGGTGGAATCATCATGCCTGACCTAAAGCTGTACTACAGAGCAACTGTGATAAAAACTGCATGGGACTGGTATAGTGACAGACAAGTAGACCAATGGAATAGAATTGAAGACCCTGATATAAACCCACTTGATCTTTGACAAGGGAGCAAAAACCATCCAGTGGAAAAAAGACAGCATTTTCAACAAATGGTGTTGGCACAACTGGCGGTTATCATGTAGAAAAATGCAAATTGATCCATTCCTATCTCCTTGTACTAAAGTCAAATCTAAGTGGATTAAGGAACTCCACATAAAACCAGAGACACTGAAACTTATAGAGGAGAAAGTAGGGAAAAGCCTAGAAGATATAGGTACAGGGGAAAAATTCCTGAATAGAACAGTAATGGCTTGTGCTGTAAGATCAAGAATCGAAAAATGGGAACTCATAAAGTTGCAAAGCTTTTGCAAGGCAAATAACACTGTCAATAAGACAAAAAGACCACCAACAGATTGGGAAAGGATCTTTACCTATCCTAAATCAGATAGGGGACTAATATCCAATATATATATATATATATATATATATATATAAAGAACTCAAGAAGGTGGACTCCATAAAATCAAATAACCCCATTAAAAAATGGGGCTCAGAACTGAACAAAGAATTCTCACCTGAGGAATACCGAATGGCAGAGAAGCACCTAAAAAAATGTTCAACATCCTTAATCATCAGGGAAATGCAACTCAAAACAACCCTGAGATTCCACCTCACACCAGTCAGAATGACTACAATAAAAATTCAGGTGTCAGCAGGTGCTGGCGAGTATGTGGAGAAAGAGGAGCACTCCTTCATTGTTGGTGAGATTGCAAGCTTCTACAACCACTCTGGAAATCAGTTTGGCGGTTCCTCAGTAAATTGGACATAATACTACCAGAAGATCCAGCAATAACTCTCCTGGGCATATATCCAGAAGATGTTCCAACCGGTAAGAAGGACACATGCTCCACTATGTTCATAGCAGCCTTATTTATAATAGCCAGAAGCTGGAACGAACCCAGGTGCCCCTCAACAGAGGAATGAATACAGAAAATATGACACATTTACACAATGGAGTACTACTCAGCTATTAAAAGGAATGAATTTATGAAATTCCTAGGCAAATGGATGGACCTGGAGGGCATCATCCTGAGTGAGGTAACACAATCACAAAGGAACTCACACAATATGTACTCAGAGATAAGTGGATAGTAGCCCAAAAACTTAGGATATCCAAGATATAAGATGCAATTTGTTAAACACATGCAACTGAAGAAGAACGAAGACCAAAGTGTGGACACTGTGCCCCTTCTTAGAATTGGGAACAAAACACCCATTGAAAGAGTTACAGAGATAAAATTTGGAGCTGTGATGAAAGGATGGACCATCTAAAGACTGCCATGTCCAGGGATCCATCCCATAATCAGCTTCCAAATGCTCACACCATTGCATACAATAGCAAGATTTTGCTGAAAGGACCCAGATATAGCTGTCTCTTGTGAGACAATGCCGGGCCTAGCAAACACAGAAGTGGATGCTCACAGTCAGCTATTGGATGAATCACAGGGCCCCCAATGGAGGAGCTAGAGAAAGTACCCAAGGAGCTAAAGGGATCTGCAACCCTATAGGTAGAACAACATTATGAACTAACCAGTACCCCAGAGCTCTTGACTCTAGCTGCATATGTATCAAAAGATGGCCTAGTTGGCCATCATTGGAAAGAGATGCCCATTGGACTTGCAAACTTTATATGCCCCAATACAGGGGAACGCCAGGGCCAAAAAGGGGGAGTGGGTGGGTAGGGGAGTGGGGGGTGTGTATTGGGGAATTTTTGGATAACATTGTAAATGCAAATGAGGAAAATACCTAATTAAAAAAAAAGAAAAGGTGAAGAGTAAAGAGAGGCTGAAAGAGAGAAGGCTTTCTCTGGGAGATATAGGTGTGGCTTTTTACTATGAAAACCTCTTCCCAAAGCCATCCTTGATGAAGGAATTTCCTTGATGAAGGAGATAATCTTTGCTTGTTCAAATTGCTTTATTCATGACAAATGTGAATACATGCCTCTTACTCAGGGTCAACCAGGGATTCAATCCCTTCTGTAGGATGGTATGTCCAAGAAGAGAAGCTCATTTGCTAAAAACTAGGGACCTATCTTGATACCTTATGAGCATGAAGAACTCTAGGATTTTATGATAGGTTACTGGATGTCATGGTCCTCTCAGTGGGATGCCATGGTTATGTGTTTCAGGACAGGTAGAATTTGGCTAGCAGTTTGTTTCAAAATCTGACATTTTCAATTATGAGATTTACTGGAGTTTTTGAACCAGCTTCAACCTTACCAATTGTTCTGTCAGATATCATGGTCTACTTAACCCTCATTACCAGTTTCTGCTCCTGAACTTGGAGTATCTGGAAGCACCAAGCCTCAGCCCTTAACCTGGCTACTTTGCTGCTGGACCCAGATCTAGATGTTACAAGTGACTGCTTGATTGTATTGAGCCACATCTAAAATCAAAGGCCAGATCTGACAGATGTCCCCTGGCCAGATGTAGAGATGGTCTACTCCCTGGATAGGAGCAGTTTCATGCAGGACATAGTCAGGTATTCGGGTGTGGAAGTGGTTACTCTTGACTCTATGGCATGGACTTCGGCACTACCACCTGAGATATTGTCCCCCAAAGCTGAATTAATTGCTTTGACTCAGGCCCTAAAATTGTCCAAATGTAAGAATGATAACATTGACATGGACATCCAGTATGCCTTTACCAAATCCCATTTCCATGATCTCATCTATAAGGAAAGCAAGTGGCTCACATCGGAGAGAAAGACTATTAAAAATAAAGATGAGATCCTGAACCTATTACAGGCCTTATGGCTATCTCTCAAGGAAGCCATTATTCATTGCCTAGGACATCAAAAGGGTAGTAGCTATCATCCACTGTCCAGGACATCTAAAGTGCACCAAAGAGAGGGCAAAAGGAAACAGATTGTCTGCTAAGGCTGCTAAGAGGCTGCATCAGACTACACGGCCAAGGACATGGTAGCTATGATCTTGCCAGGGCTAACACTTCTGACCAAAAGATAAAAAAGATCAAGCCAAAACTCAAGGATTCTTTTGGAAAGCAGAGATGCCTTTGTATGGCAATGGACCACACCATCGTTCCCTTGAAGTACCCTTCTGGGCCACAAGAAACTTCAAGAGCTACTATGGAATGCTATATAAAGAGTTTTCATTTTGTCCCCTTGGTGAATCGGGTCAATTCCCACTGTCCTGTCTGTAAGGCAGTAAATTGCTTGACAATAGGTCAAGGGACCCTGGGAAACAGGGTACATGGACCAAGGCCAGGTACCATCTGGTAAGCAGACTACACTGAGGTCAAGCCAGGTCTATAGGGATATAAGTACCTCTAAGTCTTCGTAAATACCTTTTCCATTTTGGTGGAAACTTTTCAACCAAAAAGGAAACTGCCATTGTAGTAGCCAAGAAGTTGCTGGATGAAATCATTCCCAGGTGTGGATTGCCTTTATGGTTGAGGCCTAACTTCAGTATAGGCAACCTCATGAGGAAAGGGTGAACCAGAATGGTACATAATTCAACAAGAGTAGACATTATGGTTTATAGACTAACACCAAATGGTTTATGATAGAAATTCAGTTTAATGTTCAGTATGTGGATAAGTGATGCATAAAACAGAGCAGGATGTCCAGTGTGGTAGTCCCTATGCAGTTATTTACATATTTCTCACTTCTATCATTTTCTAAGTTCAAAAACAGTTGGAATAATTTTATTTTGTTACTAATGACATCTTATTTGTTATTAAAATCTTGTTTTCTTTAAAATCTCACCACTCCTGAATTTGTCATGTCTTCCTACCACTGCCAAAGTATTATAAGCTTTCCTAAATTCAATTTTGGAAACAAACATCTAAAATGTGTTTCTGTACAACTCAGAAGTATAATTCTTCAGTTCTAACTTCATAGAATTAACAATCTGAGTGAAACAAAATGTACCAGTTATCTTGTATTCATAAAGAAACGTACTATGAAGAAATGAAAACTCCATTTCGATGTGTGTAGGTACAGGTGAATAAAGAATCATAGTGTCCTTTGCATGATTGAGAAATGACACTTCTCTAAATTTTACAGTATTGTCTGTGAAAAGCACTGCTAGAAAAGTCAAATACAAAAATCCCATAGTGGGACAAATTACTCATTAAAGACATGCAAGTCTATACTTAAAACAAACACAAAAAACTTCTATGGCCCAGGAACATTAATAAAATTATAAACTAATATATCATCAAATAATCTGTTCATACTGTTTTCTGAAAAGAAACACAGATACACAGACATCATTGAAAAATGAAAAATCATTCAATATCATGTGTCATTAGGGTATTTTGAGTTTCATTAAGAATACAATATTAGCTGGGCATAGTGGCGCATGCCTTTAATCCCAGCACTTGGGAGGCAGAGGCAGGCGGATTTCTGATTTCGAGGCCAGACTGGTCTACAGAGTGAGTTCCAGGACATCCAAGACTACACAGAGAAACCCTGTCTCTAAAACCCAAATATATATATATATATATATATATATATATATATATATATGTATGTATGTATCTATATATACATATATATATTGTTTAAATGTATTTAAATGGTTAAAATATGAAAATAGTTAATAGACATACAAACATGGGTATACTTATAACAAAGTTAATATTAATATCTCTAAATTAAAGAAAGTGTTTTAATCTGCAATATTTGCAATGAGTCACCGTATTAAAGAGTTACTACTTTTATGATCAAACACTATAGAGGAAAGGGTTCAGTTTGCTTACACTTCTATATCATATTTTGTCTTTAAAGGCAATGAGGAGAAGACAGCATAAAGGATAAGTATATGGAGATAAGAGGAGGTGCAGAGACCATCAAGGAGTGCTGTTTGCTGTTTTGCTCCTTCTGGCTTGCTTAGCCAGCTTTCTTATAGGACCCAGGACCACCCAGAGTCGGATAAACCCTCCAACATCAATCAGTATTTAATAAAACGTCCTATACCTCTGGCTATAGCCTGATTCTATGGAACCATTTTCTCATTTGAGGTTCCCTCTTCCCAGATGACTTTAACTTATGTCAAGTTCATAAAAAACATTAGTTAACATTAAAAGACATAGAAATTCTTTAAATGCAAATATGATTTCAACAACCTAGTCTGGGTAGTCTGTAGGAGAACATTGTGGTTCTAAAACATAATAATAGGAAATAAGGTCAAATTATAGGCATGGAGCATATATTTCAGGTAGCAGAAATTAAGGTAAGAGAGTAGAATGGATTGAATTTAGAAATATTAGTCAGAGTAATATATGACCTATAGGGATGTTAAGGTTTTATTAAAATCGTAAGTATAATGACAGAAAACAGGAAGAAAATCCCAAAGCTAGTAAATTAAAAGGAATATTTATTCTGTCAAGGATTTGAATTTTTCCTGAAGAGTGAACTACAATCTAAATTTATTAAGATTTCTAATGCCAAGACACTGAAATGTTGGTGAGAAGTTAGGAATCTAAGTAACTTTAGGATAAAATGGAATATGTAAAGGGCCCAAAGAGTTACACATAACTCTTGAATTTTTTTAATTAATTGTGTTGGGGTAAATATTATTTGGGAGTTTCTATGTCATCTTAAATCATTTAGTTCTCAAGTAAAAGACACACAATCTTTATATTTATAATAAGCCTTAAAATATTAGAGCTGGAGAGATTATCAACCCTCTATGCTATTTTGTCTACTTACCTGACAGTAACCCCGAGATATCACTTGATATATTCTGCCTAGGATGTTTCTACTCCATTTGGCCAGCCATGATGGGCATGTGCTCACAAACCATCTACCCCTTGGAGCCTTTACCTTCTCTCTCTTCTCTTGGTTTCTGCCTCACACCACAAGTCCAGGAACCAAAGTTCCACTTACCATTCTTCTACCTAGTTGCAGACTATAGGCATTTTTATTCAGCCAATAGTTTGAAATTAAAGAGCAAGGTTTGTGCAACAAAACTGAAATATATGAGAATTCATTCATTTTCAGGCAGTTAGACATTCAGATCCGGAATTTAGCATTGCAATATATAGTAACAGACAAAACCTCAACAATTCCTCTCTCTCTCTAAATAAAAGGATTCCTTCTCTTACAAGAATAAGCCACATACAGTAGGAACAGAAATGAAACATTTATGAAAATTATTATGTCGTAGTTACATTCATAATGTCCAGTCCATTATATTTGGCAACTTAGATAAAATATTCTATCATTGATCCTATCTTGTTGAGTTTAGAATTCTATGTCTAAATCAATTTCTATCCTAATTTTAATTACAATTTTAAAAACATCTTTTTAGACATAGAACCATCTTTTCAAGTCTTAACAAGATAAGCTTAATTGTGGGAATATAACTATCTAGTCTTCAACCCCACAAAGACTTGAGAAGGAATTTAACATTATCAGAGTATGCAAAAAGTTCAGGCAAGCACTTTCAAACTTATATAAATGACAGACAGTTGGCTGCCTGGACAATTACCCAGTATTCTAAAACATTGAAACATCTGCAGCCTTCTGGCATAGGCTATCTGACAGACCTTTCATGAAGCAGAAAATGTTAAGGACTTGCTTACTCTATCTTGGCAGAACTGGGCAATTGACTTCCCTATGACTGTTTGTCCTTTCTGGATAGCATTCAGTCTGCAGATGAAATTAGGACCCGTTCTCAGTGGCTAGCTTGAAATAAATGAAGTCATCTCCAAATGGAAGTAATTAGATGCTCATCATCTTACAAGTCAAATGGAATGCTACCAGGAGCTGACACAGTTCAATGCCAAACATCTTTAATTATGAAACAAATCTTTAAATGCCATATTCTGGGAGTCTCTGAGATTTTGAAGACCATCTATCTATTTATAGCATAACTGAACTAGTAACCATGCCTCTTTGAAGGTATTTATTATATGTTTGACCCAGGAAGCATATTTCTGTGAAAATCCAGATTATTATCTGACATGACAATGAGTTTAATTGTCTGACCATTAACCTGAAATTTTTTTTAACCATCCCTAACAGTTTTCAGAAGCAGCTATTTGAGGGACTTGGACTAAACCTTGCATTTTTAAATGAGCTGCATATGCATAATAACTATACAAGAATAGAAACATACATACATTACATTCATTAATAGATTCCACTATAAATGTACAGTACTATTAGGAATGTAAAATCTACAACATGGGTCAAGAACTTACTTATAACACAAATTGAGATTTCAGATTCCCCAATAGATGCACTGTATTTCCAAATAACCTTATTTTGTTCAGTCTTACAGATTGAGCCAATCAAGCCTGAACTTTCACAGCACTCTGGAAGACTGGAGAACAAATGCCTACTAGCTTTCTTTATCTTAACCATTTTCCCAATTTTCTTTTGGCCCACAAAAAGAATACTTTGCACCAATTTAGTAGGAAACACTTACAAAAATATGGTGGTCCTGCTCTCATAAATTGGATGAATAGTTTTGGTCATTTTATAAGTTGTAGATATATTGCAATTTAAGGAAATAGCTATAGATAGTTATGGTCTTGGACAGGAATGAAACAAAAGAAGGGAGCTTAGAGTCTTGGATCTATCCTTTCTTTCCTTTTCTGCCATCACTGTCTTTAATGATAAACTGCTCCAAGAAACAGTGAGCGAAATAAATCCTTCATCTTCAAGTTGCCTTAAACCATATTGTTTTATTACCACAAAGCATAGAATCATGTTTATCTTAGTATAAGCAAAAGATGCAATAGTTTAACTATCAAAGAATACTAATTATTTAATAAAATATAAAATATTTATAGATTTTTGTTACAGTAGTTGAAAATAGCAACTTTTCAATATTAATGAAGATACCTAGCATTCTGGTTGTGATTCTTCAATGAAAAAATATCTCAATCAAATTAAAAAATCCAGAGTTACTTGGAGACTTACCTAACATTACCAAAGTTTGATGTTTCTAACACAATATTAGTAGAAAATAGGGAATTTGATTCTAACCTCACCAAAAAATATATAGGCCAAAATATATGTTTCTACTAGTTGGAACAAATTGAAATGTAATGAAACAGTGGTAAGTGTTAGATTATGAAACAATATATTTGTTAATATTTACAGAAATAAACTGTCAAGTGTATAATGAGAATACATGAATATCTGAAAAAGGAAATAATATCAGGTATTTATCTAGTTATCTCACTCTGAAAGAGATATTATAAAGAGATAATGGCAATTTTTAATAATTTTACTTATTCTTACAAAATATAGAATATGACTTTTAAGATAAGAAATGGCATTATCACTGCAACATAAAAAGGTTGTCCTTTGCTTAGTGCTCTTTATCTGATCTTAAAAAAAGTTGGGAGATGTTTGCCTTAACAAAGTCTCAGAGAGTCATGTCCTGGATCCTTGTATGCTCGTTGCTCTTTGAAGGACTATTGTTCCCAACTTATGAGAAACTTTTTTGGCATGTTTTAAAGGTAAAATGATGTTATATGGATGCTTAAACTCTTTGCCAAATTTTACTCGTCACAGATTATTCAGAAAAAACACATTCTTATGTAATTGTGAAGATACATACAGAAGTGCATATTTGTAGCAAATAATAGATACATATAGAGTGTATGAATTCCTTTCTGTATACATGAAGAATTAGACTGAAATTCATTTGTAATCAGATTAATAATGGGTAATTTTAACATTCTTTCTTAGTGTATTGGAAATACTACTTCCTTATCGTTATAGCCAGATTTAGACTTTTATATTTTTTCTTTTCTCAGTTAATATAAGGCTGCTTCACTCTTTGTTAGACAGATGTAAGATTCATTAAGGATCTATTTTCTGTTTCTATATTTGCAGTCCAGGCCTTTGATGATAATCAAATCAGACCACTGTTCAGATTTTAAGACTATAAACTGTGACACAACAGTGCAGTGCAGTATTCTTTTAGAGACTTTTATTCTATCTTTTTAAAATGAATTCATTATATATATATATGTATGTATATATATACATATATATATATATACATAATGTGAAATTTTTCCACAATAATGGGTCCGTGAGAGAAAGTAAAATCACCTGTTTTTCTTACACCTCACCCAGTTTAGGCAAAGATAGCTTTGAAACTTGTTTCTTGTTCAGTCATATCAGTTCTGAGGAATGGATCATGTGAGCTGCTCCATTTTCATCTGTTACTTGAGCAGGGACAAGTGCTATGATCTGTCTGTGGTGGGAGCTCTTTTGTACAGATATGGAAGTCTCTGTCTCCACACATACTTGAGTGTTAGTTATTCCTATTAACTTTTTTTCTCCTTGCTCTATGTTTTCAAATTTTACTATGCACGCTCTTGGTGGGAGTAAATGAGTAAGGGACTTAGTATTTGCTGATGTACTCTTATTATGTAGCACTGTGTTTTAGAAAAGTCATTAACAATTCTGAAACATCAGCTTCATCATCTGTACAATGGAAGAAAAGAGATACCATGATAATTAAAATTCTCTCCATTTGAAATCACTACAGCTTGTATGTAAGATAAATTGGCAATTGTTTCTTTCTTTCAAGGCAAAAGCCTCATAGGGAGAGAGAATTTTTCTGTCTTTCTCTTTTTTTACTTTTAATAAACAAGGATTATTGCTCTTAAAAGTCTGTAAGGCTTTATCCTTTCTGAAGCAAACTCAGTTTGTCTTCTTTAGATTCATTTTCTGAGAGAGGTGAGAAAGCAGAATTTACTGTAGGACTGCAATCCTCCCCTAGTGTGTACCTCTCTCCATCATTAGTTTTCCTCTCAGTAATACTGATTCTTTGACTTATAAACTTGTATCCCAGGTTCTGTCCCATCTTTCTCTCCCACACCCCTTGCCTTTCTAAAAGTTCTTCTGAGTCAGACAGTTACATTGGTTCTTATCAATAATTTCGACCCTCAGGTGAGCATAATATGTGTACTATTTAAAAACTTTTAGGGGTAATCCATTAGATAATTAAGTAAATTTATCACTGATAGAAGAAATAAATTGATTTGACATGTTCAATTGCCTTGAAAAACACAGTAAGTTCTATGAACAGTGAATCTTACTTGGAGAATTCGAAACAACTTGCTTTAATACAGGATTTCCTCAATAATGTCCTTACTTTGCAGATGCCTCAGAGTGTCATGTCATCTTGTGTGCCCACTTTGGCTTTTATGTACCTGTGTTTGGGAATCATAAACAAAAATTATTTGCTGGGGCCAATGTTCCAAAGTGTCTCCCTGATGGCCATCTAGTATTAAGCTTAATTCTTACATTCTCATTTGGATTTCTGTATATAATGACACCTGGGGATCCAGTGACACCTGGGGATCCAGACTCATTCCCATGCATGTGCATATTTGATTTCCTCAACTTTATTTTGTTCATTTGTTTGTTTTATTGATTTTAAATTTTTTCATTAATTTATTTATTTACTGACTTAACTTCTGATCACAGGCCCTTCACTCTTTTCCTCTCAGTTCTACTCCCTTTCCTCATTTCCACTCTTTCAGAGAAGAGAGACGCCCCCACCTCATAGCCCCTGCACATCAAGTTGCATCAGGACTAAATGTATTCTCTCCTACTGAGGCCAGGCAAGGCAGCTCAGATAAGGAAAAGTGGTCCAAAGTCAGGTAACAGAGTTCCATCACAGACAGCTCCTGCTCCAATTGTTAGGAGACCCACATAGAGACCAAACTGCATATTTGATACATATGTGTAGGGAATATAGTTCCAGGTCATGCATCTTTGTTGGTTGGTGGTTCAGTCTCTAGGAGTACCCAGGGTCTCAGGTTAATTGATTCTGTAGGCCTTCTTGTGGTGTCCTTGACCCCTCCTGCTCCCTCAATCCTTCCTCCAACTCTTCTACAAAACTCCCCTTGCTTCCACTAATGTTTGGCTATAGGTCTCTGCATCTGTTTCCACTAGATGTTGGATGAAACCTCTCAGATGACAATTATACAAGGCTCCTGTTTAAAAGCATAACAGAGTATCAGTTAAAATCTCCTATGAGGTGTTTTTCAAGTTGGGCCAATTACTGTTTGCCCATTCCCTTATCGCTGCATATCTTGTAGCAAAGACAAATTTGGGATGAGGGATTTGTGGGCTTCTTGTTGTCTGGCTCCCTGTACTGGAAGTCCTACCTGGCTATAGGAGGTGGCCGCTTCAGTCTCCCTGTCCCATGCTTGTAAGATTATCATCTAGGGTCACCCCTATAGAGGCACTGGAACCTCCCCAGTCCCTTGTCCCCAGATTGTCCCAAAGATCCTCTCCCAACAGTTATTCTTTTCTCTCTCAGCTCTCTCATCTCCCATCATAGCTCTCCCCTAACCTCATTATTACCCCTGTTCTCCTCTTGTTCCCTCTCCCACCCAGTTTCTACTCTCTCTCTCTGTACACTTTGAATGTCAATTTTATTTCCTTTTCAAAATGAGGTCCAGTATCCTCCCTTTAGTCCTCCTTGTTACTTAGCTTGTTTGGATCTGTGGATTATCACATGATTATAATATACTTTACCAATAATTTCCACTTATATTTGTAAGATGCCATGAATATCTTTCTGGGTCTGGGATATCTCAATCAGGATATTTTCTAGTTTCTTTCAATTCCCTGGAAAATTCATGACATCCTTGGCATAAAAGCTGAGTGGTATCCCATTGTATAATTATATCACATTTCCTTTATTCATTTGATGGACATCTGGATTGTTTCTACTTTTTGTCTATTATCCAAAAGCTGCTATGAACATAATTGAGCAAGTATCTTCGCCTATAGTCAAGCATCCTTTGTGAATATGCCCAGAGTGATACATCTGGATCTTGGGGTAGAACTGTTCCCAATTTTCTGAGAAACCACCAGATTGATTTTGAGAGAGGCTGTACAAGTTTTCACTCCCATCTGCAATGGAGGAGTGTTCCCATTGCTCCACAGCCTTAACAGAATGTGCTTTCAGTTGAGTTTTTGGTCTTGCTGTTCTGAAAGGTATAAGAAGAACCCCAGAGTCATTTGAGTTACATTTCCCTGATGACTAAGAATGCTGAACATTTCTTTAAGTGCATCTTGGCCATTAGAGATCCCTCTGTTGAGAATTCTCTATTTAGCTCTTTATCCCATTTTTTAAACTGTGTTTATTGTTTGTTGGTGTTTAGCATTGTGTGTCCTTTGCATATTTTTGATATTAGCTCTCTGTTTGATGTAGGGTTTGTAAAAGTCGTTTTCCATTCTGTAAGGTGTCATTTTGTCCTATGGATGGTGCCCTGTGCCTACAGAAGCTTTTCAGTTTAGTGAGGTTCCATTTATTTATTTATTTATTTTTGGTTTCTATGCCCTTGGTGTTCTGTTCCAGAAGTGGGCTTGTTGTGTACTGCCTCTATTGTTTTTTGGTATGTGCCTTGAATCCCAGATTTCTCTAAGACTTTTTATCATAAAGGGGTAATGGAATTTGTCAAAGGAATTTTCAGTATCAAATGAGATGATCATGTGATGATCATGATTTTTTTCTTTCAATTCTTTTTTATAGTGGGTGTCATTGATGGATTTTTTTTTTGTATGCAGAACAATCCCTTCTTCCCAGGGATGAAGGCTATTTGATCTTGGTTGATGGTGTTTTTGATGTGTTCATGGATTTAGTTTGCAAGTAGTTTATAGACTATTTTTCTATCAATGTCCATAAAGGAAATTGGTTAAAGATTACCTGTCTTTGATGAATCTGTGCATGGTTTATGTACCAGCGAGAATGTGGCTTAATAGAATGAGTTTGGCAGTGTTCCTTATGTTTATATTTTAGGGAATAGTTTGAGGAGTATTGGAAATAGCTTGTCTTCAAAAGTCTGATGATTCTGCATTAAATCCATCTGGCCCTGGTCCTTTAATTGGTTGGATGAATTTTGAGGACTGCTTCTATTTCCTCAACGGTTATTGGTATATTTGCAGTATTTGTTTCAACTTCCTTTAAATGTGGTAAGTGGAATATATCATAAAATCATCCACTTCATTTAGAGTTTTAAATTCTGAAGAGTACATGCTTTTGAAGTTAAACCTAATGATTCTTGGTATTTCTTCATTGTCTGTTGTTATGCCCCCCCCATTTTAATATCTGATTTTGTTAATTTGGATACTCTTTATTTTTTAGTTAGGTGGGCTAAGGGTTTTGCTATCTTGTTGAGTTTTTCAAAGGACCAGATATTTGTTTCATTGAGTTTTTTGTATTTTTTTTTCTAATTGGTTGACTTCAGCTCTGTGATGAATTATTTCCTACTATCTATTCCTCTTGGGTCTTCTTCTTCCTCTTTTTCTTTCTATTCTTTTTCTTCTTCCTTATTTTTGCTCTAAAGCTTTTAGCTGTGCTTTTAAATTGCTTCCAATTTTTTGTCTTGTTTTATTTTTTAAACTGGTTATTTTCTTTATTTACATTTCAAATGTTATCCTATTTCCAGGTCCCTTCTGCTGAAAACACTCTATCCCATCCTCCTTCCCCATGTTTCTATGAGGGTGTTTCTCCACCCACCCAATCCTGCCTCCCTGCTCTCAAATTCTCCTACATTGGTGCATTGAGCCTTTACAGGACAAAGGGCCTCTCCTCTCATTGATGACCAACAAGTCCAGCCTCTGCTACATTTGCAGCTGGAGCTATGAGTCCCTCAATATGTACTCCTTTAATCCCTGGGAGCTCTGGGTGAGGGGGTCTGTTTGGGTGATATTATTGTTTTTCCTATGGGGTTAAAAACCCCTTCAGCTTCATCAGTCCTTTCACTAACTCCTCCATTTGGAACCCCATTGGGGACCCCCTGCTCAAGACAATGGTTGGCTGTGAGCTTCTGCCTCAGTATTTGTCAAGCTCTGGCACAGCCTCTCAAGGAGCTGAAGGGTTCTGCAACCCTATAGGTGGAACAACAATGTGAACTAACCATTAACACCAGTGCTCTTGTCTCTAGCTGCATATGTAGCAGAAGATAGCCTAGTTGGCCATCATTGGAAAGAGAGGCCCCTAGGTCTTGCAATCTTTATGTGCTCCAGTACAGGGGAATGCCAGCGACAAGAAGTGGGAGTGGGTGGGTAGGGGAGCAGGACGGGGGAGGTATAGGGAACTTTCAGGATAGCATTTGAAATGTGAATAAAGAAAATATCTAATAAAAACACACAGAGAGATAGAGAGAAAGAGAGAGAACTAAATCGCCGGGCAGTGGTGGCTCATGCCTTTAATCCCAGCACTTGGGAGGCAGAGGCAGGCAGATTTGTGAGTTCAAGGCCAGCCTGGTCTACAAAGTGAGTTTCAGGACAGTCAGGGCTATACAGAGAAACCCTATCTAGAAAAAACAAAAACAAAAACAAAAACAAAAACAAAAAACCAAAAACCAAAACAAACAAACAAACAAACAAACAAACAAAAAAATCCAAAAAGAGAGAGTGAGAGAGAGAGAGAGAGACAACTAAATCAGGCTTCTGTCAGCAAGCACTTCTTGGTAAGTGCAATAGTGTCTGGGTTTGGTGACTGACTGTATATGGAATGTTTCCCCATGTGTTTACAGTCTCAGGATGGCTTTTCCTTTAGTCTCTGCTCCACACTTTTTTTTTTCATATTTCTACCATTGAATATTTTGTTTCCCCTTCTAAAAAGGACTGAAGCATACCCATTTGTGTCTTCCATCTTCTTGAGCTTCATGTGGTCTGTGACTTGTACCTTGGGCATTCCAAGCATCTGGGCTACTATCCACTTATCAGTGAGTGCATACATGTGAGTTCTTTTGTGATTGGGCTACTTCACTCAGGGTGATATTTTCTAATTCCATCCATTTGTTTATGAATTTCTTTTTTTTCTTTTTTTCTTTATTTTTTATTACGTATTTTCCTCAATTACATTTCCAATGCTATCCCAAAAGTCCCCCATACCCCCCCCCACTTCCCTACCCACCCATTCCCATTCTTTTGGCCCTGGCATTCCCCTGTATTGGGGCATATAAAGTTTGCAAGTCCAATGGGACTCTCTTTACAGTGATGGCCGACTAGGCCATCTTTCGATACATATGCAGCTAGAGACAAGAGCTCCTGGGTACTGGTTAGTTCATCATGTTGTTCCAACTATAGGGTTGCAGATACCTTTAGCTCCTTGGGTACTTTCTCTAGCTTCTCCATTGGGAGCCCTGTGATCCATCCAATAGCTGACAGTGAGCATCCACTTCTGTGTTTGTTTGGCCCCAGCATAGTTTCACAAGAGACAGCTATATCTGGGTCCTTTCAGCAAAATCTTGCTAGTGTATGCAATGGTGTCAGCATTTGGAAGCTGATTATGGGATGGATTCCTGGATATGGCAGTCTCTAGATGGTCCATCCTTTCATCACAGCTCCAAACTTTGTCTCTGTAACTCCTTCCATGGGTGTTTTGTTCCCAATTCTAAGAAGGAGCACAGTGTCCACAATTTGGTCTTCATTCTTCTTGAGTTTCATGCGTTTAGCAAATTGTATCTTATATCTTGGGTATCCTAAGTTTTGGGCTAATATCCACTTATCAGTGAATACATATTGTGTGAGTTCTTTTGTGATTGTGTTACCTCACTCAAGATGATGCCCTCCAGGTCCATCCATTTGGCTAGGAATTTCATAAATTCATTCTTTTTAATAGCTGAGTAGTACTCAATTGTGTAAATGTACCTCATTTTCTGTATCCATTCCTCTGTTGAGGGGCATCTGGGTTCTTCCAGCTGCTGGCTATTATAAATAAGGCTGCTATGAACATAGTGGAGCATGTGTCCTTCTTACCTGTTGGAACATCTTCTGGATATATGCCCAGGAGAGGTATTGCTGGATCCTCCGGTAGTACTATGTCCAATTTTCTAAGGAACGACCAGACTGATTTCCAGAGTGGTTGTACAAGCTTGCAATCCCACCAACAATGGAGGAGTGTTCCTCTTTTGCCACATCCTCGCCAGCATCTGCTGTCACCTGAATTTTTGATCTTAGCCATTCTGACTGGTGTGAGGTGGAATCTCAGGGTTGTTTTGAGTTGCATTTCCCTGATGATTAAGGATGTTGAACATTTTTTCAGGTGCTTCTCTGCCATTCGGTATTCCTCAGGTGAGAATTCTTTGTTCAGTTCTGAGCCCCATTTTTTAATGGGGTTATTTGATTTTCTGGAGTCCACCTTCTTGAGTTCTTTATATATATTGGATATTAGTCCCCTATCTGATTTAGGATAGGTAAAGATCCTTTCCCAATCTGTTGGTGGTTTTTTTGTCTTATTGATGGTGTCTTTTGCCTTGCAGAAGCTTTGCAGTTTCATGAGGTCCCACTTGTCAATTCTTGATCTTACAGCACAAGCCATTGCTGCTCTATTCAAGAATTTTTCCCATGTGCCCATATCTTCAAGGCTTTTCCCCACTTTATACTCTATAAGTTTCAGTGTCTCTGGTTTTATGTGAAGTTCCTTGATCCACTTAGATTTTACCTTAGTACAAGGAGATAGGAATGGATCAATTCGCATTCTTCTACATGATAAAAACCAGTTGTGCCAGCACCATTTGTTGAAAATGCTGTCTTTCTTCCACTGGATGGTTTTAGCTCCCTGTCGAAGATCAAGTGACCATAGGTGTGTGGCTTCATTTTTCATGACTTCATTGTTTTAATAGCGGAGTAGCACTCCATTGTGTAAATGTACCACATTTTCTGTATCCATTCATCTGTTAAAGAACATTGGGTTCTTTCCAGCTTCTGGCTATTTTAAATAAGGCTGCTATGAACATAGTGGAGCATATGTCCTTAATGCATTCTGGAGCACCTTCTGGGTATATGTCCAGGAATGGTATAGCTGGTTCCTCAGGTAGTAATATGTGCAATTTTCTGAGGAACAGCCAGACTGATTTCCAGAGTGGTTGTACCAGCTTGTCAAACCAACAGCAAGGGAGATGTGTTTCTCTTTCTCCACATCCTCACCAGCATCTGCTGTCACCAGAGATTTTGACCTTACATGTTCTGACTTATGTGAGGTGGAATCTCAGGAACATTTTGATTTGAATTCTCATGATGACTAAGAATGTTGAACAGTTCTTTATGTGCTTCTTGGCCATTCGATATTCCTCAGTTGAGAATTCTTTGTCTAGCTCTGTACCCCATTTATATTTGGGTATTTGATTCTCTGCAGTCTCACTACTTGAGCTCTTTGTATGTATTGGATATTAGCCCTCTATCAGACATAGGATTGGTAAAAATCTTTTCCCAATATGTTGCTTGCCATATTGTCCTATTGACAGTGTCCTTTGACTTATGGAGTTTTGTAATTTTATGCAGTCCCATTTGTCTATTGTTTATTTTAAAGCATAAATGATTGGTCTTCTGTTCAGGAAATTTTCCCCTGAGCACATGTGTTTGATGCTTTTTCCCACTTTCTTCTCTATTACTTTCAGTGTATCTGGTTTTATGTGGCGGCCCTTGATCCCCTTGGACTTGAGATTTTTACAAGTAGATAAGAATGAATCAATCAAACAAAATCAATTTGCATTCTTCTATATGCTAACCAACACCATTTGTCGTTTATTCCACATGGAAGCTAAACAACACTCTACTTAATGATAACTTGGTCAAGGAAGAAATAAAAAAGAAATTAAAGACTTTTGTGAATATAATGAAAATGAAAGCACAACATATCCAAACTTATGGTACACAATGAAAGCAGTGCTAAGAGAAAAACTTATTGCTCTGAGTGCCTCCAAAAAGAAACTGGAAAGAGTATACACTAGCAGCTTGACAGCACACCTGAAAACTCTTGGAATCAAATATTCCCAAAGAGGAGTAGACAGAAGTTGATAATCAAACTCAGGGCTGAAATCAACCAAGTAGAATAAAAAAGAACCATACAAACATTCAAATAAACCAGGAGCTAGTTCTTTGAGAAAATCAACAAGATAGATAAACCATTAGCCAGAATATCCAGAGGGCACAGAGACAGTATCCAAATTAATAAAATCAGAAATGAAAATGGAGATACAACAATAGACACTGTCGAAATTCAAAAAGTCATCAAATTCTACTACAAAAGCCTATATTCAACAAAACTGGAAAATCTAAATGAAATGGTCAATTTTCTTGACAGATACCAGGTACCAAATCAGGATCAGATAAACCATCTAAATAGTCCCATAACCCCCCAAAAGAAGCAGTTATTGAAAATTAAAAAAAAAAAAAAAAAAAAAAAAGCAAAGCCCAGGACCAGATGGGTTTAGTGCAGAATTTTATCACACCTTCAAAAACAAACAAACAAACAAACAAACAAATGCCAACATTCTTTAAACTCTTAAAATATAAAGAAACAGAAAAAACACTGTCCAATTCCTTCCTTGAAGCCACAGTTATAAACCACATAAAGATGCAACAAATAAAGAGTACTTCAGACAAATTTCCCTTATAAATATCGATGCAAAAACACTCAATAAAATTCTCGCAAACCCAATCCAAGTCCACATCCAAACAATCCTCCATCTTCCTCAAGTAAGCTTCATCCAGGGATGCAGGGATGGTTCAATATATTGAATTCCAGTCACATAATTCAATATATAAACAAACTCAAGGGAAAAACACATTATTATCTCATTAAATGCTGAGAAAGCATTTGACAAAATTCAACATCCCTTCATGGTAAAAGTCATGGAGAGATCAGGCCCATATCTAAACATAATAAAAGCAATATACAGCAAACCAGTAGCCAACATCAAACTAAATGGAGAGAAACTTGAATAAATCCCGCTAAAATCAGGGACTAGAAAATGCTGCCCACTCTCTACTTAAATATTCAATATAGTACTCGAAGTTTGCACCAAAGCAATTAGACAACAAAAGGAGATCAAATGGATTCAAATTGGAAAGGAAGAAGGTAAAGTATCAGTATTTACAGATGATAGGATAGTATACTTAAATGACTCCCAAAATTCCACTAGAGAACTCCTAAACTTAATAAACAACTTCAGTCATGTAGCTGAATATAAAATTATCTCAATCAGTAGCCTTCCTATACTCAAAGGAAAAGAGGCCGAGAAAGAAATTAGGGAAATGACACCATTTACAATAGTCACAAATAATATTGCATACCTTGGTGTGACTTTAAGTGAAAGATTTTATGACTAGAACTTCAAGTCTCTGAAGAAAGAAATTGAAGATCTCGGAACATGAAAGATCTCCCATGCTCATAGATTGACAAAATTAATATATTAAAAATGACCATCTTGCTGAAAGCAATCTACATATTCAATGCAATTCCCATCAAAATTCTAACTCAATTCTTCATAGACTTAGAAAGAGCAATTTCCAAATTCATCTGGAATAACAACAAACCCAGGATATCAAAAACTATTCTGAACAATAAAAGAACTTCTAGGAGAATCACCATCTCTCACCTCAAACTGTAATTCAGAGCAATAGTGACCAAAATTGTATGGTATTGGTACAGAGACAGGCAGGAAGATCAATGGAATAGAATTGAAAACCCAGAAATGAACCCACATACCTATGGTCACTTGATCTTTGACAAAGGAGTTTCCTGTGTTTCTTAAAGGGATTTATTCATTTTCTCATTAAAGAGTGCTGTCATCTTTATAAAATTTATTTTCAGTTCACTTTCTAATGCTTCAGCTCTATCATGATATCGAGTGCTTGCTCTAGAAGGATAACTAGGCTTTGGTCATGCCATATTTCCCTGGTTCTAATTGATTTCTTATGTTGGCCTTTAGCCAGATGGTTGTCCCTGGTACTGAAAAGACTCCTCCAGGAGGCAAGTAGAGCCTTGGGTCTGATAGTGGAGATCAGGGAACAGCATATTGCTACCTCTGCTGGCCATGCCCCAGATGGAACTAGATGTTTCTGGTGTCTTGTTGCTTCCTCCAGAAGGTAATCAAAGCCATGGGCTTGTCAATGAGGCTGAGGAGACAGAATGGAACTCACCTCTACTGGCTGTGCCCCAAGTGATCCTTGCAAGCAGGGGATAGATGAGGTGGGACTTATCCTGTGTGTTGCTCAGGTTCTGCAGGCATAGACATCCCTGGGCCTTGGCTGGCCTCCTTTGGAGGGAAGGCAATAGAGCTGGAGGGTGAGGGCTGTATTCAACTCACCTTTCTTTTCACCATTATTGATGAAACTTCCTAACTCTAACTCAAGTTTTTGAGAATTTGGTTATAAATAGTTGCCTAAAAAATATAGATTAATTACTAGATCCTCTATTCTGTTTTACTGTGTATGAATGATTTTATAAGGGTACATTTTAGGTTTTATTAATAAATATTAATATAGGCTAATAATCTATCCTGCTACTACTGATATTGCAACAATTCTTGAGATGTGCTCAAAATTAATATAACAATGTCAAATTTTCCATTATGATAATTCTTACACTTAAGGTAGAAAAGCAACTTGATAAAATTTCTCATGGTTATGAGAATGGTTAACTGTTATGAAAATTGGGAAATATAAAAATACACTTAAATTTATTTGTAATCAATTATTATGCACAGAATTGATTTTTTTGAAATTCTACTAATTGACAAAATTGATTGACAGTAAATGAGTTTACTTGATTTTTCAGTACTTTATATTTCAAAATTTTGGCAGATTTTTCAAGCAAAAGGGAAAATATTGAGAAATAACTATTGACAAGCACAAATAATTTTTTTCGAATAGGAATAAACAAACAAGGTTCAATAATCTCACAAATCTTCTTTAATTCAGCAATGGTTGTAAGGTACTACATGCTTTTAAGTTTCAAATGTTTTTAAACACATCCCAATAAAATAATGTGTTCATTTATCAAACATAATCAAAGATACCAGCTTAAATAAAATTCCTTGTAAGAAAATGTCACCAGTATTTTTCCAGTAAAACTTGGACATGAGTGGTAAAATAAATTCATGGGCAAACCTTTAAAAATATTCTGGACAGGATTTCTCTCTTATCTTAGAAAGGCAACAAACTTTTCAAAACCAATGGGAATGTGCTTATTTTTATACATTCAATATAATCATAGGAACCTATCAAATTATATAAATGCTATGCTATTTTAATGATATATAACTCTACAATTTCAAACTTTCTTTAAACAATTCCACTTAGGATTCAAAATTGCAGTGCTAAATATCTGCTGTTATTTCAAACCATTGTCATCATAATATATTATATATAACACAAGAATTGCTTCTAGTAACAAGACATCAGAAAGCTATGTACATTTATGGAACAGAAAAGAACACTCTTTTCCAATATTTTCTTTATTAAACCTTCTGCTAGCACCTAAGGGCATGTGATAGGTATTCTTTAGAAATGATAAATGGTCATTCCTTCAGGATCCATCCCATAAACACCACCAAACCCAGACACTATTGCAGATGCCAACAAGATTTTGCTGACAGGATCCGGATATAGCTGTCCCCTGAGAGGCTCTGCCAGTGCCTGGCAGATACAGAAGTGGATACTTACAGTCATTCATTGAACAGAACACAGGGTTCCCAATAAAGGAGCTAGAGAGACTGCCCAAGGAGCTGAAGGGGTTTGCGGCCCCATAGGAGGAACAACAATATAAACTAACCAGTACCCCCAGAGCTCCCTGGGACTAAATCACCAATCAAAGAAAACACATAGCGGGATTCATGGCTCCAGATTCACATGTAGCAGAGGATGGCCTATTCGGTCACCAATGGGAGGAGAGGCCCTTGGTCCTGTGAAGGTTCTATGCCCCAGTATAGGGGAATACCTGGGACAGGAAGCAGGAGTAGGTGGGTTGGGGAGCAGGGAGAGGAGGGAGGGGATACGAGATTTTTGGAGGGTAAACTAGGAAAGGGGATAACATTTGAAATGTAATAAAAGAAATATCTAATAAAAAAGAAAGAAAAATATATATGCAATTTTTGGGGAAAAAATTTGAAACATTACTGGTTGCAGGTTACCATAACAGTCACTTAGTCCTCAAAAACAAGATAATCAATATGAAGATGAAGTCAGCCTCCAAGATTTTCATGAGGCAGAAATGTTAGAATAATTAATGACCATCAAATTTATAGTAAACATTGTAGTTGATACTTTCTTCTGGATTACTGTGCAACACAGTACTCTGATTTATGTAACATACATCATAAAAATATGCACAAATAGTTCAAATCAGGTTTAAATACAAATTGTAATTAAATGCCTTTTACGTATACTCAGAACCAGACTTTAAGGCTTTATGGTCATGATCCATTATCTCAATAAAATAAAAAAAAAGTGATGAATGTTATGTCCTTGTGATTAAGCCTACTGAATTAAAATAGAACACTTGATATTTTAAATTTGATCAAATGCTTTACATTCTCTGTCAAGTTGTACTGGAACCAAAATGAATTATGTTAGAGCGGTTGTGTTATCTCTGAAGTCTTAGGTTTTTTTTATCTAAATATTTGTCATGTTGCATCTACTTCAGTGCATTGTTACAAAAAATATAGGAATATATAATGATAATATATGAACAATATGCATGTATTTCTATATATCACAGCCAAGTATATGACTCTGTTTCCTTAGATTGGAGGAGACAACACACAATGCATTGATATGAATAACTCTAGATGCTCTTCAATTTTAACCTTATCTTATTTTTGAGTCATCAGTTCATGTAACAAAATAAAACTGAATATTAAAAGTTGTTCTGGAAAGTCATGTCAACTTGATACAATCTAGAGTCATAAGAAAAGATAGAACTTGGAAAAATGCCTCTGTAAGATTGAGCTATAGGGAAGCCAAAGGATAATTTTTAAATTAGTGATTCATGGAGGTGGACCATGTCATTATGGGAGGTGCCATAGGTGGTGTTGTGTTCTATAAACAAACAAATAAACAAACAAACAGGCTGAGCAAGTCATGTAAAGGAAGCCAGTAAGTATCACCCCTCCACGACTCCATGTCAACTCCTGCCTCCAGGTTCCTGCCTTGTTTGAGTTCCTGCTCTGACTTCCTTTGATGCTGAACACTGAAGTGCAATCATGAAGAAAATGAAACCTTTTCTCCCCCAAAGTCTGTTTTATCATGATGTTTCATTACAGCTATAGTAAACCTAACTAAAACAGACGCATAGTCAGGTTACTGGAATTTAAGCAGTTGCTTAATCAAATTTCATTTTCTAATTTTTCTTCTTCTCCATCTGTTTTGTGGTCGGAATTTCTCCATAGCTTTCCTTTCCTGGTAATCTGTTTCTTGCCCAGAAGGCTTGCCTTTCCCACTAAGAGCTCATACAAATCCTAATAATTATCGTGTAAGGAACAGATTGAGTCTTGCTTTGCCAGACATTAATTTTTGATGGTTGAACTTCTGTTTCTGCACTCTTGGATGCTCAACATAATACTTAAAAACCCCAGGAGTTAGTCGTTATTTTATTTTAATAAAAAGTACACTAGAATTGTAGTGAGTATATGTGAATTCTATATTTCTCACATAAGGTTACTGAGCCCCAAAGGGCTTTGGTAGGCTCACCCTACAGCTCTGCTATTTGAAGTACACATAGATTCTCTCTTGAAACAGTTTCACTACAGGCCTGCATTTTTCTCCAGTATATTGTTTTATCTACTCTAGAATCAGAGCTCTGCATTACAAAGCATGGCTTCACTTTTACAGTTTCTCATAGTGGACACATAGAGTCTCTTTCAGGATACTACAACCCTAATACACAGTGCTGTCCTCAATGGCTCTCAGGATCAATGGTTCAAAATTCCATGAAGCCTGCAGCACTCCCTGCTGTTCTCAGCCTAAATTAGTGTCTTGTGGACAATTCTGTCAAATTCTGCTGCCAGCACAGATTGAAGCCTGGCTCCTTTGGAGCACAGTTAACTTTTGTGTGCTGACTTGGAGAAACAATTCTCTGGGTGTTTCCTTTGAACAGGGATTGCCTTCACAGCATTGTCTTCATGAGAATCCACTTTTCTGGAAGACCAAGAGAGTTAACTAACCTGGACTCTTAGCAGCTCCCAGAGACTGACTCACCAAATAAAGAGCAACCACATGATGGACCTTGGCCCCTTGCACATATGTAGCAGATGAGCAGCTTAGTAGTCATGAGGGTTCCCCAACAACTTGAGCTGGGGGCTGCTCCTGAGCCTGATGCCTGCCTGCCTGCCTGTGGATCCTGTGCCCCTAAATGGACAGCCTTGTCTAGCCTTAGTGGGAGAGGATGTGCCTAATCCTGTAGGAACATCTTGTGTGGTTGGGGTTGGGGAGGGGGCTTGGGAGGAGAGGGTTGCTGATTTGGGGATGTAAAATGAATAAATAAGTCTGTTTAAAAATGACTCCTTTCAAGTGAATTTGAATTTTCAGGTGGTAGAGCCTTAAATGGATAAAGTCTTGCCTTTGGTGCTCCTTTCCTGTTGTCCAATAAAGGGCCAATAAAGATACAAACCTCCATAACTCCTTCCATAGGTATTTTGTTCCCTATTCTAGGGAGGAATGAAGTATCCACGCACGCATTGGGCTTCTTTCTTCTTGATTTTCTTGTGTTTTGCAAATTGTATCTTGGGTATTCTAGATTTCTGGGCTAATATCCACTTATCAGTGAGTGCATAACAAGGAAGGAGCTACAGAGACAAAGTTTGGAGCTGAGATGAAAGAATGGACCATCCAGAGACTGCCCCACTTAGGGGTCCATTCCATAATCAGCCACCAAATGCAGACACTATCTCATATGCCAGCAAGATTTTGCTGACAGGACCCTGATATAGCTGTTTCTTGTGAGGCTATGCCAGTGCCTGGTAAATACAGAAATGGATGCTCACAGTCAGCTATTGGATGGAACACAGGGTCCCCAATGGAGGAGCTAGAGAAAGTACCCAAGGAGCTGAAGGGGTCTGCAACCCAATAGGAGGAACAACAATATGAACTAACCAGTACCCCTAGAGCTCGTATCTCTAGCTGCATATGTAGCAGAAGATGGCCTAGTCGGCCATCAGTGGAAAGAGAGGCCCATTGATCTTGCAAACTTTATATGCCTCAGTACAGGGGAATGCCAGGGCCAAGAAGTTGGTAGGGGAGCAGGGTGGGGGGAGGGTATAGGGTACTTTTTGGATAGCATTTGAAATGTAAATGAAGAAAATATCTAATAAAAATTTTATAAAAGATACAAACCTCCTATTGTTTACAGATGATTTGCAATTTGTTGTCTCTAAGCACGTCACTTTGCTATGCTTTCTTATCTAGTTTTAACCTTTTTTTACTGTATGCCTAGATGAGACAGTAGACAATAATCATGCTTTAGCCTTAATGTTATTGTTTTAACATTTCTTCTGCAAAACAAATCAGTTTATTACCATCAATTCAACCTCCAACAACTTCTCAGGACATTGTCAGACTGGTATATTATTTGCCAAAATATTGTACAAATTGCCTCTTGTCCATGACAGATGTATTGTTTCCTCTGAAATCTTAGAAAGTAGATCTGCATTGTCCATGTTTCGCTACATTATTTTCAAACGTGCACCAGAATAATCCACTAAGTTCTACTTATAGTATTCAAGGGCTTTCCTGTCCCTAAGTGTGAAGCATTCCTTATGCTTGTGCAAGGGCTTAATTGCCAGATGACCATGCCCATCACAATGATGGTTTTCCTTCAAAGAACCAATATTCTGTATTTGTCACTTGATGTGCTATGCTAAAATACTTCACAAAGCAACTCAAGGATGTAAGCATTAATTTGGCTTGCTTTTGGAGTACACAGTCCTTCACGGTAGGGAAGCAATGGCAGCCTGCCATCTGATGCAGATATTTATATTGCGTGTGTTGTTTGAAAGGAAAAAAATTAATGAATGCTGCAGCTCATCTAGCTTTTTTGCGTTTTCCACTGTGGGACTTGTGTATCTCTCATGTAGATTGGATCTTCCCACTTCAATTAATCTAATCTAGATAACCACTAACAGACATGTTCAAAGATTTGTAGCCATGGTGATTCTAAATCCATTCAAATTGAGAATCAGGTTTAACTATCACACAGGGCATATGTACACACACACTTCAGAGATTAATTGCATTATTTAAAGCCCTATATTGTTATGGGATATATATTTCATTAGCAGTTATGAACTAGTGAAAATAATGTTGAAATTGAGCTGGTACATTCAAAGTATTACAGTGTTTATTTTTTCCCCCTCAAAGTCTACACTTAGTAGTGAAATAGCAGAGCTTAACTCCTCGATATGTAAAGGAAAGACATAAAGCAATTCAAAAACACAATTCCTAAGGATACCAATAGCTCGTTTTCAGCAACATAGTAGTACTATGATACAGTACTCACCCATTTTATTTTAAATTTTCTCAGATTACACTGAATCGATTTCTCTTTGTGCCAGTAACTAATTACATTCTGGTATAGTCATTCAAATTATTTTCCTGATCCTGCTTTTGATATTTGTGTGCCAAAGCATAATTCTGATTATTGTCAGATTAGAAAAGCAGGAGGACAAGGCATCTGGAAAAATTTTAACTCAAGACAGCAACCAGTAGAATCTGGTTATTAAAAGTGAAGGAGCATTGTGTCAAGAGATATTCTTGGCAAGTAAGGAAGGAAGTGGATAAAAAAGGATTTAGATTTTAGATATGTAGACAATTATAGAGCACACATAATTCTTTATGAAATCATGCATATAACCAGTAAGCTTTTGTCCCTTATATAAACTAAGCACAAAACTGCTCCAGAACTGTAGAGCAAATGCAGAAATTCATCCCGGAGATGGATAATTTCTTCTTCTTTTTGACATAATTTCTTTAGTCCTCATTACAGCTGTGGCTGTTAAGTTGGTATTATGGCAGATAGGAGGAGCTTAACATACAAGACATTGTTACCAGGCTCATTTCAACAGCAAAAATTTACCAGTGTCAAAAAGTCAAGACTGTCTGACTAATGAGTCCACATTTTGGGTATGCTCATGGTGTTTGTGGCCATAAACAGAAGCCAGTATCTGTCTCATTCTAATTTGTGTGGCCTTGTAAATTTTTCTGTGGAAGCATATCAACAGCCTTGGGGAAAAAAATCAATGCATACCTATATACTGAATAGCTGATATTTCTCATTGTCAGTTATATTAATAGTGTGAAGACTAGTTTCTTCTAAATCTCCTCCTACAGCATTCATGATTCTTTCCATGTGTGTTTGGTGTGGGGTACTAGAATGGTCTATGAATAATGATTAGTTTCAGCAAGAGATTTTTTTTATCAAATCCATTCAATTTTGACTTATCAGAGTAAGTCTTATGCAGGGTACTATTCAATAATGAAAAACATATGTAACTCAGAGCTTTACAAATATAAGATGCTCCCAGGCAATTTACAGAAATGGTAAGAAATCAATGCTTAAAAAAAGATATGATATTATTGAAGAAAATATGTTTCCTTCTGAAGAGTAGTGCCGTGATCCAGTTTTAAAGGAATAGCTAACAGATATCTAATATGGGAATTAATCGTTGTACTCTGGTACTTTGACTTCACTGGAGTTCTCTATACTTGGAAAAAAAAGTGAGTAAAAGATTTCCAGTCGATTTCTCTGACCAAACCTTGAAGCAAAAGGGGATATATTTGGACGGATTTATAAGCATAAAGTCATATATATTGGACAGTACCCAAATGTGCTGGCTATATTATAATTCATTTACATAAAACATTGCAGAAACATCCTATGAATATCTAGGCATCAACTACTTCTAACATCTTCTCCTTTTACTACTACTTTTAGAAGCTAAGAAAGTTTGAGAGTCAATTGTTTTTGGACTACTATTCAATAGTTCTGCAACTCTTAAACTCAATCTGTCTTCTCTACAAAATATCTACTTTTTGACTACATTGATTATTTTTTTTCATTGCTTTATTTAAAAACACCAAAGCAAATAGACATACTCCAAAGAGCATGTGTTCCCTATGAACCTTCAATCCCACATTCATGCTTTTCAAGCAATCACATATTGATGGAAGAAAGGGGTGTGGATGTATTTTTTCCTTGTCGCAGGACAACTATAATCTGTTGTTTCTTCAGTAATGTATATTCAGCATTGAATAGTGACCATAGGTGCCCACAGTACCCTTTTATCATCATTTGCATTTTATTTATGAAGATTTATCTAATAGTTTTCTGTTTATCCTTGGTCTCATTATTAGACTTGTAGATAAGGTTATATTAACATTTACTAAGTTGATATACATGATATTTAATTGTTTCACATGCCTCAATAGAGTCAAGCTAACTGTCATAATGCAGAAAATAATAAAACTTTACAAACTTTACAGTTTTTATTCTCTCACTTTCAAACATTATCTTTTACCTCAAAGAAACTTTTTGTTTCTGAAATATTACTTACCCCCACACACACCCATTAGCTCTGTTCTAGCATTACCTGTATTATATCATTTTTACTTCTTGTACAGGATTCAAGACATGACAGTTGTTGGAATGATTTTTTTTTTTTACCTGCAAGAAATTCTCAAATTTGGTTGTTAATCTAGTTAGCAAAAGTAATAATGATACAAAACAAAACTGTGTCATACTTGTCCTATTCAGTGGACTTTGAAGCTCATATAACGAATATACTTACAGACACTGTTTTAATAAATAGAATTTAAAATGTATTTCAATATGATACATTACCCTAAACATTTTGTAAAGATTTAGCAAGTCATTCAAACTATATGAATCTCTGCTATGCCTATTATATGTATCTGATAAACATTTATAACATGTTGTGAATATTTGCAAAAATAATCTTCAGATTGTTAATTTAATACTTCTACACCTTACTTCTCAGAATTCCATACCCAGTGCTAAGAGAAAAAATGTACTTTCACATGAAGTGGAGAAACTTTAAGAATAATCTGTATAAAGGCATGAAAAACACATATAAAATGAGATGCCCACAAAGTTTGAAGTGAAAGATCTCTGGTTAAAAATTTTTAATCCAAATCCTGGGTTTTTACCCCACTTTTGAACATTTAGTTCTCAGATAAAACACACACAACCTTTATATCCTCATAATTCCGGATCAGCCTAAGAGCTTGGCAGACATCTATTATCCATGCTATTATGTCTATTGCCCAGAAAATAACCCCCACTAATAATTTGAATGTTTTGTCTGGGCTATTCTTAACTTCAATTAGCAAACACACGTGGCCATGGTTTCAACATTCTTCCCCCAAGACATCTTGGTTTTTTTTTTTTTCACCTTTTTCCTCTTCATCATGGTTTCCTCACACACCAAGAATGGGCTGACTTGGATTTTCTCTGTACATTAGACTGGCTTCAGAGTCATAAGGAAGATATACTTGCTGTTATATCCCAAGTATTGAGATCAAGGCCTAGATTTAATAATTTAATATATGTATCTTTGAAAACATCAATTTTCTTAATAAAATGAGAATCTGATTAACCAGATAAAAATATATTATTATATATATTTATATATCACATATAAATATTATATATTATAGTATATATTATATATAAATATATTATATAAATAATATTATATATTTTTTCTTTTATTGAAAATATTTTTATTATTACTATTATTAATTAGGTATTTTCTTCATTTACATTTCCAATGCTATCCCAAAAGCCCCCCATACCCTCCCCCCCACTCCTCTACCCACTCACTCCCACTTCTTGGCCCTGGCATTCCCCTGTACTGAGGCATATAAACTTTGCAAGACCAATGGGCCTCTCTTTCCAATAATGGCGGACTAGGCCATCTTCTGATACATATGCAGATAGAGATATAAGCTCAGGGGGTGGGGGTGGTACTGGTTCATATTGTTGTTCCACCTATAGGGTTGCAGACCCCTTTAGCTCCTTGGGTACTTTCTCTAGCTCCTCCATTGGGAGCCCTGTGATCCATCCACTAGCTGACTGTGAGCATCCACTTCTGTGTTTGCTAGGCCCCGGCATAGCCTCACAAGAGACAACTATATCTGGGTCCTTTCAGCAAAATCTTGTTAGTGTATGCAATGGTGTCAGTGTTTGAAGGCTGATTATGGGATGGATCCCCGGATATGACAGTCTTTAGATGGTCCATCCTTTCATCTCCGCGCTAAACTTTGGCTCTGTAACTCCTTCCATGGGTGTTTTGTTCCCAATTCTAAGAAGGGGCAAAGTGTCCACATTTTATTCTTCGTTCTTCTAGAGTTTCATGTGTTTTGTAGATTGTATGTTGTATCTTGGGTATTCTAAGTTTCTGGGCCAATATTCACTTATCAGTGAGTACATATCATGTGAGTTCTTTTGTGATTGTGTTACCTCACTCAGGATAATGCCCTCCAGGTCCATCCATTTGCCTAGGAAGTTCATAAATCCATTCTTTTTATTAGCTGAGTAGTACTCCATTGTGTCAATATACCACATTTTCTGTATCCAATCCTCTGTTGAGGGGCATCTGGGTTCTTTCCAGCTCCTGGCTATTACAAATAAGGCTGCTATGAACATAGTGGAGCATGCGTCCTTCTTACCAGTTGGAACATCTTCTGGACATATGCTCAGGAGAGGTATTGCAGGATCCTCCGGTAGTACTATGTACAATTTTCTGAAGAATTATTTATATATTTATGAGAATAAATTTATATCATATATAAATTAATTATTTCTGAGAAAAAATTTATATCATGTATAAATATTATATATTATATTGTATATTCTATATAAATATATATTATATTATATAAATACTATATTTTTTATATTATATATAAATAATATTATATATTTATAATATAAAATTGCATATTTTCTTTCTTCCTTCTTTTGAGAGTATGGCTAAATATGTTGCAAAGATCGGTAGTAATTTTAGTTTTGGTTTTAATATTTTATTTTTGAGATTAAAATAAATCATATCTTTTTATTAGGTATTTATTTCATTTACATTTCCAATGCTATCCCAAAAGTCACCACACCCTCCCCCACCCACCCACTCCTACTTCTTGGCCCTGGTGTTCCCTTGTACTGAGGCATAGTTACAAAGTTTGGAAGACCAATGGGCCTCTCTTTCCAATGATGGCCGACTAGGCCATCTTCTGATACATATGCAGCTAGAGACATGAGCTCTGGGTGGGGGGGTACTGGTTAGTTCATATTGTTGTTCTACCTATAGGGTTGCAGATCCTCCCAGCTTCTTGGGTACTTTCTCTAGCTCCTCCATTGGGGGCTCTGTGATCCATCCAATAGTTGACTGTGAGCATCCATTTCTGTGTTTGCTAGGCTCCGGCATAGTCTCACAAGAGACAGCTATATCTGGGTCCTTTCAGCAAAATCTTGCTAGTGTATGAAATGGTGTCAGCGTTTGGAAGCTGATTATGGGATGGATTCCCAGATATGGCAGTCCCAAGATGGTCCATCCTTTTGTCTCAGCTCCAAACTTTGTCTCTGTAACTCCTTCCCATGGGTTTTTTGTTCCCAATTCTAAGAAGGGGCACAGTCTTCACACTTAGGGCTGGAAAGATGGCTCAATGGTTAAGAGCACTGACTGCTCTTCCTAAGGTCCTGTGTTCAAATCCCAGCAACCACATGGTGGCTCCCAACCATCCGTAGTGAGATCTGATACTCTCTTCTGGTGTGTCTGAAGACAGCTACAGCATACTTAGATATAATAAATAAATTAAATCATATCTTTTTAAATTCCTTTTTATCCCACATATTCCTTCAATGTCCTTGCTCCTTGGTCATTTTCAAATTTATAATTTTTCAATGCTACACAAGTACAGGCAATTAAGAAATGCTGAAAATGCAATAAACAATTTTCCCCAGGGAAAGAGACACCAATTAATTATCCAATACAAGGTGGTCATTTTGAATAGCATACAGTTAACAGTATACACACTGAGTAAGCTTCATTTATGTCTTTAGGGATAGATAATTACACACACACACACACACACACACACACACACATCAACAATTAGTGGAAAAATAGGCAGTGAAGTAGAATTGTTCTTTAATAAGAACTTAAGTGATAATAGAAAAATTATAAGTGGCTGAAGCATTTCCTTCTGTTGACATCAATTTTCTTAATAAAATGAGAATCTGATTAATCTTTGGATAAGTTTCAGAAAATCACATAAATCCTTAATCAGTAACATGGTTATATTTGAAGTATACTAGATTGGCAATATACTAATAAATAAACTACAAATTTTATCTATAAATGTATTTTGATCATGTTTTTCCTCTCCCATAACTCCTTCTTCTGCCACCCACTTAAGTTCATGCTCATTTTCTCTCCTTCTTTCTCCTGCACACACAAAGAAAAAACCAAAAGCAAAAACTAAAGAAAAAGAAATCCGAAAGAAAGTAATAACAAAGAAAAAAATCAAATCAAAACATAACAAACAGAAAACAAACCATGCAGTTTATTTTGTGATGCTCACCCAGGCATAGGGCTTGCTTTGGTGTGTGGTTGAGATATCGAGTAACTTTTTCAGTAGGTATGAGCTACAGGTTGCTTATTGGTTAAGGGGGTGATTTCTTTTCCACTTCTGATTCTCTGTGCTGTTATTTTTGTTTGAACCTGGGAGGGACTTGTGCATCTTTCCCAGTCTCTGTGGGTTCATATGTTTATTGTACTGCTGGGTCTGGAAGACAATAGCCATGGAGTCATCTATCACTTCTAGTTCCCTTTTTTGTTTCTATATAGATCCCCGAGGCTTGAAGGAAAGATAAAGACATTTCATTTAATACTGAATGATGCCAAGTCTCCCACTCTCCACTCTGATTTCTTGTTGGTCTCAGAGTTAAATTCCACTCACTGAAAGAATTTTCTCTAAGGATAATAGAACAATAATCTTAACATATGAGTATGTCATTATTAGTCTTTTAAATATAATTTTACTTTACCATAATAATTTTGAAAATATCTTTTATTCACAAGATGCTATTGTTGTCTCTGACGCACGAGGCTGAATATGTTCATCCTTTCAAGTACTTTCTGAACTATATCTGGGTGATTCAACTCAGCCCTTCTGACCAATTCTCTTCTCCAAGCTGACTTATTCAAACTGGTTTCTTGGAGCTTGTGACTAAATTGTTCTGCTTGGCCTTAAATAAACTCTGGTCGGTAATTTGTTGTAATCTTCTGGCTCCTTCTCATTCTCAAGCTTTTTCTATCTTCACCTGCATAATTTCTCTGTAAAACTGCCTCCTTTTTTATCTTCCCCCTCCCTCAGGTCACCACTTTTTCCTGTCTGTTCTTGTGATAGTTGGATGTAATCTCTCTGAGACTCATTCTGTCAAATCTTTCTCTGGTCTATCACTTTGTCTGACTCTCGATTAGATGTCATTTTCAAACATTAGTGCTTTCTTCTACAAACTAACTTTACATTCACTGTTTGGGATTCAAGTGTACAAGGGGTATTCCAGCTAGATCCTACTGAAATCCAGATGGTGTCTTGGATGTGATCCCCTTGCCATAGTAGCAATGTTCCTGGATTAAAATTTCTGTTATTTCAAATTTTCCAAATTAGTTTGCCACCTTAATTATAGGATCATTGGAATAGGGCTAACTCTTTCTTATTTATAGTTAAAAATGTCATTATTTTATGACAAGCAGTCTGCCAATTGTAGGCATTGTCAACTATAATGAGAATTATCACCAGAAGGCGATTCTGTACACACAATGCCCAAGTAAACTTATCTAATGAATATTAGAGTAGTTTACATGTATGTATTGACATGCATACACAATCTTTTTGTTGTTGTTTTTGAATGGCTAGGCATTGTAAATGATGGTCTTGGTCACAAATTATGTATTAAGTGTGCAGTAAGACTTTAAATTCTTGATTCTAGCCTTTTAAAATGAAAATGCCAAATACCTTCTTTTTATAATATACTGAGCTTATTAGCATAATATCAATGTTCTTATAAACCTAAAATAAGAGCATGATTTGCTTCTATTGGCTTCTTCAGGTCTATATTTAGAATATTGGCAGATATCCTGATATGTGCATGAGCCCATAAGAGAGTTGCATGATTTTGTAGAAAACAAATGATTTGAAACAAATTTAAAAAAATGTACAGTAAGTCAGACTAATTTTTTCTCCTTTACAATATCTTTGTTCTTTTATTGATAAAGGATCACTTGCCCTCCTTGTCCTTCCTAGAGTGGGGAAGTAGGTGATTATTGAATTCTTGTCCCTATGAGGCAACACACCTTCTGTTTGACTTGAACATATTCATCTTAGCTGAGATTTACTGGGATTCTTATATGAGAATTCTCTGCTTTGTGTTTCTGAGAGGTTCTCAGCTTTCTGGGGGAGAGGGAAGGTTGGGAGACTAGGAGAATTAGAGAGAAGTGTGGTTGGGATGTATTGCATGAGATAACAAAATAAGAAAAAAGAATAAGAATGTGTGAAAACGCCGGACGTTGGTGGCCACACCTTTAATCCCAGCACTTGGAAGGCAAAGGCAGGCATATTTCTGAGTTCGAGGCCAGCCCCAGCCTGGTCTACAAAGTGAGTTCCAGGACAGCCAGGGCTATACAGAGAACATTAGGAAACAAATGAAAAAGTGCAAGTGAGAGGGAGTAAGAAATGTTTACTACTGATTGTACAGAAATATCTGCGCTTGGATAATCATACGTAGGTGACCTTAGTCCAGAGTCTGTGTCTATATGTGAACCTCTATGAATGTTTATTACTATTATTTTAATTATTATTAATTATTGACTAATGTGAAAAGAAACGGAGCCAAAAGAATTAAGTTTATTAGCAGGTAAATTCTTTATACTAAGTTTTATGATCTTCAATTGATCCTTGGGACAGACATGTAATAAGAGAGAATTGTCATTACAAGTTATATATACTATATACAAGACTTAATATTTAAGTAAATATTCATCAAGTGATCATTTAAAACTCCCTAATGAAGTCTAGTGGGGAAATGTACTTGGAAAAGACAGCTGTGTGGGATGAGAGGGCAGAGACCAATGTGTCAAGATTCATTTGCGATGCAGAGTAATGTGTGTCCTATTTGTGTAATGGCATTATAAATTATATTCTTATTTGATATATTTTAGCATAAAGTTGTAATTAAATAGTGACTGGTTCAAATATAATGGTAAATTTAAACGTTGTTATCTGATTTATTATTTATAATAATACATTTATATTATGTATTATATACTATATTTATTTATAATAATTTTTAATATTATTAGCTGATTTAAAGGGAAGATAATCTTTGGCTATTATCTATTATATATTCACTTGAAAACAAGGATAATATTGACTGAGAGTAGGAAGCCAAAGGAGATAAAGAAAAATGAGGGAAAAGAATGATAATAAGGAGAGGTAAATTTCAACAGTAAAACAAATCACTCTTTATATCTGGGCTTAGTCCAAATTAGAAAAATATTAAATACTTTAAAATAAAATTAAATATTTTAATCTTTTCATTTTCATCAATCAAATTTTATTTAATGACTTACTGTTTAGAAAATTAAAATCAACCATTTTTCTATACCTCGATTTTCATGTGAAATAGAGAATATATGTTCTGTATTCTATTCATCATGATTTCATGAAAAAACATACTTCAGAAAAAAATAGTACAGATATTTATTTCCTTCCAGTGCAGCAGGTGAGGACAACATAGTTAAGGCCAGAATACTCAATTCACATTTTGCAGAAGATTGCATTTAGAAGGTGGCTCATAATCTGTAACTCTATGGAATTATACAGAACATCAATGATATTGTTAATCTCCAACTTTTCCTAAGTTTAAAAATCTTACTCTTGAACCATGTATTCATGGAAAATTATAGGAATTTTAAAGGCAACAATAGTGTCTTTCAATAACTACAAGATCCAGACTATAACTATTTTAAACTTCCTGTTAGTCTAAAATTTTCTATGCATTAAAATGTGGAAAACTGTTGTCTTAAATCTGTATGAGGCAACATTACTAGGTTTCTGTAAGAGAAAACATACACAGAAACACACTGGCTACTTGAGTCCACATCCTTGAGGATATTGACCCTTCAGGGCTCCTTTTAGCTATGTGTTTGGTTCCATTTACATGATTCTATTAATTTTTTTTGAATTTAAGCCTACAAAATGTAGAATCTTATGTCCATCATTCACTAGGCAAACTGTGAGCTCATAACTGTATAGATTCTAATGCAACCTTTTTTTTTTTTTTGCTTCCGTTCCTGCATGTATTTCTGTTCATCAATTTATTATAGTCATCTTTTTTTGTTGTATCTTTTATTCTGCCTGCTTCTTTATTTTCTTCCAATACTCAATTTCTCTCTGGAAACTTCCATCTTTTTCTTTTCTTTTCTTTTCTTTTCTCTTTTGTTTTTTGGTTATTTTTTTACAGACCAGTCATTAACCCCTCATGGTCCACCCTCCCACAGTTCCACATCCCATTGCTCCTCTCTACTGAGGGGCAGCAGACAATCCATCCTTTGAAACATCGTTCTTTCCCTCATGAACCTTTTCAATCATCCACTTTCATTTTTGAGTATGAGCTTGCCTTTGTGACACTTGTACATCACTGCATTTATGTCCTACATGCTGTTCTTGTAAAAAAGCACCTATGTTTACTTGATTTTCGAACTACCCTTGAAATACCATCAGAGATGATGAAGACTTAAACTCATTCTCTCTCTGCTCATGGGTTTGCAGAGACCCCATATTTAAGTATTTAAATTAATAAGATTTGAAATGTACTAGGGCAATTACTCTATGGATTTAAAACATAGACCAACATTTTCACTTTATCCAGCTAAAATTTAAGAATATCTGGAAGCCATTTCTTTCTTTACTTTTTATGTGATTATGACTTCATTCTTCATTATCATTAACTCTTATGTTTGAATTTCTCAATACAGTCAGTGAATTGTGTTCAGCAGTTTCATAGACTAGACTATCAAAGTTCTATCATTCAAGTAGGTTCAGAAGACCAATCGTGTATTAGAATAATAAGGGTCACAATTCAAGGCTGATATAAAAATTGGCTTATAGAACTAATCTTGGCATCTGCTTGAATGTTCAAGGTGAGATGTAAAGCTGTTGTTACCTTGTATACTGCATTCCTCAATACATGTAGCCACTAAGAGATGACACAGAGATATAGCTAAATGACCAACAACAACTCAGAACACAAAATATTAGAATGTGAAACATAATTGTGGTACATAAAGTTGTGAATTTGGTCAATCAACACAGTATTAGGATCTTCTGCTTTTCATACAATTATACAATGAGAAGAGTAAAATGATAATATAATGTATAAATATATGCTATACACAAAGACTTATAACTTTAATAGAAAACAATAGGTTCTATAACATAATTTATTCAGTAGTGTGAGAAAACAACACTAATGACAAGCAGTTACCTCACAGTGACATTAATACCATACTTCTATCAGTTTTAACTTTCAGGAAAAAAAGCAACATAAATGCTATGGTATGTTTATACAGAATTTCCTTTTTCATTATAAGGTAGATGATAAAACAATCTGAATATGTTTAAAATGAACTAGGTGGATTTAACATGTAAGAGAGAAAAAGAAATCATATACTAAAGTACCTTGAAATTATAAAAGATATTTATATATTAAGATAATTATAAAAGATATGCAATAATAAACTCTATGCTTAGTAGGGGTTTTAGGCACAAGAATTTTAGGCTAATAACAAAAGGGTCCGACTTCACTAGATTTTGCTCCATTTTCAGACAGAATGTGATTCTTAGATAATGATGAATGTATACCCTCTGGTAAAGGTGAGATAACTATTCAATCACCACATGGAAAGCTATGATAAATGGTACTTTGATAGTCTAAGGATGTCTGTGAGACATCCATGATTTAATCTGACTTTGGGGGTTTTCATTACATATACAACACTCACATAGGCACTGGGTACAGAGAAAGTGTGTGAATTTCTGTCAGTCATGTTTTCAGTAAATAGAAGAGCTCAATGATACTACTCTTACATGCTTCACATGAGCCAAGTCTTGGAGAATAAGCCACTCAAATGTAAATTAGAGTTGAAAATAAAGAAGCAAGTAATATTGTCTAGTAGAGATATCTGAATGTGTATAAGGAAAGTTAGAGGTTGGTGTATGTTATAATTACAAGAAAACACAGGTATATTTGTCATATGTAAACAAAAGGAGAAATAACCAATTGAATGCTTTTTCAAATGAAAGGACAAAAAAATAGAAAACATATGTTCAAGCATCATGAAGTAAAAAGAAGACAAAACAGAACAAAAACAATCCCCTACACCCCTCCCCAAAAGCTAGTGGATTCTTCAAAAATTTTATTAAGGTCATTCATGTGTTTAGCATCTACTCATTAGTAGCAATAAAGAGTCTTAGATATTTGCTTTATGTTGTTGTATTAAAAGCAATACTTTAATTTGTATCAATATCAAAATTCCTAATTTCCCCCAATAAGCTCTTTTACCTTTGTTAATGACATTATATTAGAGAATGGAGAAGAGTGATTACCTGTGAATATTGACTAGCATGAGCAAGCAACTATGAGTACATATTGGTCATTTGTTATTTGAATTTATTCTCTCTCTCTCTCTCTCTCTCTCTCTCTCTCTCTCTCTCTCGTGTGTGTGTGTGTGTGTGTGTGTGTGTGTGTGTGTGTGTGTGTGCATGTGTGCCCTATGTGCATATGCCCAAGAACCAGAAAAAGGTGCCAGATTTTCTGAATGTGCAGATGCAGCTAATTATTAATACTCTGACATGGGCCCTGGGAATAGAACCAGAGCCCTATGGAAGAACAGCAAGTTCTCTTAACTACTTAGCCATTTCTCCAGTACATCTATATCAATTTTCATGCCAAATATATCTTTATTGACATTATTACTGTTTATTACTCAATAATTTAGAGAAGTGTATTCAGGGGCCTGTCTAATTCCATTTAGAGTGTTGTAACAAAATTCTATTATTTAGGTAGAAAATTATTATGTCAAGGGAATGTATGTTTTAAATGGATAAGTCCATGACTTGTATATTTGACATTAGTAGAGCTGATGGTTTTAGGAAATTTTTTCTTGTATTAACATATTCCATTTCCACTATATTTAGTGATGATGGAAAGGACACAGGATTATTTTTCAATAGGACACTGATACATTCATAAGGTTAATGCTGATCTGACACAATCATTTCCTGTGGTCACTGGATCCTAATATAACCATCTCAAAGGTTAAGATCTTAACATTTACATGTGCACCAGAGGTTCAGACCATAGTCATCTTTAACTTTAATAATATATTTATCTATTTCTTATCTCTTTCAGTCTTACATTACATATTTTTACAATCTGGAGTTGGTATCATTCACAGTATATTATACAAACATATAGTACACATAATATTTTCTTCTTGGATAACCAATCCTTTAACATTATATGATTCCATTCATAATTGTTAATAATATTTTGATTGGAATTTGTCTTAAACAATAACCACTGCATTACTTTATTAATATTGTTGTGATATAATATTCATTATACATGCATTTTTACATATCTTAAAGTTTTCCTTGCAGTGCATATATAATCCTCAGTGAACTTTAATTTTTTTGAACATGATATTATCTATAATGACTTAGAAGACCAAAATAGGGCATTTCTGTGAGTCATTATCTAGAGAAGGTTAACTGAGATAGGAAGTCCCACCGTTTCACAGACTGATGTCTTGGACTGAGTAAAAAGTGAGAAGCAATCTATACATATGCCTCTTCTCTCTCTCTCTCTCTCTCTCTCTCTCTCTCTCTCCTCTCTCTTCCACACTGAATACGAGAAGTCACCCCAAGCTCCTGCCATTGTGCTTTCTCTGCCATGGGGGCCTACACTCTTATATAATAAGCCAAAATAAACTCTTCCTTTCTTTATCATCTTTACAGGGTATTTTTATTACATCAAGAGACAAAATAAAATAACTAGTACAGATACCACATGCTTAGATAGTTATATATTCTTTCAAGCAGTATATGTTATACTGTTCATTTTAAGCTGAGTATTATCATAGGTTGATTAATATTTTTATGTATGTAATTATGTTTACTTACATGATAATATTTTCTTATCATCCTTAATCAGCCTCTGGTTTTAAGTATGCATTCACTATTATTGCTGCATTACAGGCCCTTTTAAAAAAAATCATATCATTCATGTTTATTTTAAAATGTAGTGACAAGTCCCTTCCGGTCCACTCGAGTATCAGGGTGACTTGCCAGAGGAGTCTCCGGACACCTGCAAGGACCCGCACAGGATTCACCATGGGATCATAAGACCTCTGGTGAGTGGAACACAGCTTCTGCTCCAATCCAATTGAGCAGGACCTGAGACTGCATTAACTAGGGAAGCAGGCAACCCGGCCTCTGCTGGGGCACAAGTCCCTTCCGGTATACTCCAGCACTCGGGTGCCTTGCCAGTGGAGTCTAGTGACACCCGCAAGGACCCGCACAGGACTCCCCACGGAATCCTAAGACCTCTGGTGAGTGGAACACAGTATCTGCTCCAATCCAATCCCGCGGAACCTGAGACTGCATGAACTAGGGAAGCAGGCAACCTGGCCTTAGGTGGGGCACAAGTCCCTTCCAGTCCACTGGAGCACCAGGGTGCCTTGCCAGTGGATTCTCCGGACAGCCTCAAGGACCCACACAGGATTCCCCACGGGATCTTAAGACTTCTGGTGATTGGAACACAATTCTGCCAGGAGGCAGGTTCGAACACCAGATATGTGGGCACCTTCCCTGCAAGAATAGAGCTTGCCTGCAGAGAATACTCTGACTACTGAAACTAAGGAGAGAGCCAGCCTCCCAGGTCTGCTGATAGAGGCTAACAGAGTCTCCTGAGGAACAAGCTCTAATCAGAGACAACTATAACAGCTAGCTTCAGAGATTACCAGATGGTGAAAGGCAAACGTAAGAATCCTACTAACAGAAATCAAGACCACTAACCATCATCAGAACGCAGCACTCCCACCCCACCTAGTCCTGGGCACCCCAACACTGCCGAAATCTAGACCCAGATTTAAAAGCATAACTCATGATGATGGTAGAGGACATCAAGAAGGACTTTCATAACTCACTTAAAGAAAGGAGAGCACTGCTAAAGAGTTACAGGTCCTTAAAGAAAAACAGGAAAACACAACCAAACTGGTAGAAGTCCTTAAAGAAAAACAGTAAAACACAACCAAACTGGTAGAAGTCCTTAAAGAAAAACAGGAAAACACAACCAAACAGGTGATGGAAATGAACAAAACCATACTAGACCTAAAAAGGGAAGTAGACACAATAAAGAAAACCCAGAGTGAGGCAATGCTGGAGATAGAAACCCTAGGAAAGAAATCTGGAACCATAGATGCAAGCATCAACAACAGAATACAAGAGATGGAAGAGAGAATGTCAGGTGCAGAAGATTCCATAGAGAACATCGGCACATTCAAAGAAAATACAAAATACAAAAGGATCCTAACTCAAAACATCCAGGAAATACAGGACACAATGAGAAGACCAAACCTACAGATAATAGGAGTTGACTAGAATGAAAATTTTTAACTTAAAGGGCCAGCAAATATCTTGAACAAAATAATAGAAGAAAACTTCCAAATCCTAAAGAAAGAGATGCCCATGATCATACAAGAAGCCTACAGAACTCCAAATAGACTGGACCAGAAAAGAAATTCCTCCCGACATATAATAATCAGAACAACAAATGCACTAAATAAAGATAGAATATTAAAAGCAGTAAGGAAGAAAGGTCAAGTAACATATAAAGGCAGGCCTATCAAAATTGGACCAGATTTTTCACCAGAGACGTTGAAAGCCAGAAGAGCCTGGACAGATGTTATACAGACACTACGAGAACACAAATGCCAACCCAGGTTACTATACCCAGCCAAACTCTCAATTACCATAGATGGAGAAACCAAAGTATTCCATGACAAAACCAAATTCACACATTATCTTTCCACGAATCCAGCCCTTCAACGGATAATAACAGAAAAAAAAGACAATACAAGGATGGAAATCACGCCCTAGAAAAAGCAAGAAAGAAATCCCTCAACGAACCTAAAAGAAGACTGCCACAAGAACACAATACCAACTCTAACAACAAAAATAAAAAGAAGCAACAATTACTTTTCCTTAATATCTCTTAATATCAATGGACTCAATTCCCCAATCAAAAGACATAGACTAACAGAATCGCTACACAAACAGGACCCAACATTCTGCTGCTTACAGGAAACCCATCTCAGGGAAAAAGACAGACACTACCTCAGAGTGAAAGGCTGGAAAACAATTTTCGAAGCAAATGGTCTGAAGAAACAAGCTGGAGTAGCCATTCTGATATCTAATAAAATCGACTTCCAACCCAAAGTTATCAAAAAAGACAAGGAGTCCCTCCTTGTCCCACTTCATACTCATCAAAGGTAAAATCCTCCAAGAGGAACTCTCAATTCTGAATATCTATGCCCCAAATGCAAGGGCAGCCACATTCATTGAAGACACATTTATAAAGCTAAAAGCACACATTGCACCTCACACAATAATAGTGGGAGACTTCAACATACCACTTTTACCAATGGACAGATCATGGAAACAGAAACTAAACAGGGACACAGTGAAACTAACAGAAGTTATGAAACAAATGGACTTAACAGATACCTACAGAACATTTTATCCTAAAAAATAGGATATACCTTCTTCTCAGCACCTCACGGGACCTTCTCCAAAATTCACCATATAATTGGTCACAAAACAGGCCTCAACAGATACAAAAATATTGAAATTGTCCCATGCATCCTATCAGACCACCATGGACTAAGGCTGATCTTCAATAACAACATAAATAATAGAAAGCCAACATTCACGTGGAAACTGAGCAGCACTCTTCTCAATGATACCTTGGTCATGGATGGAATAAATAAAGAAATTAAAGACTTTTAAAGTTTACTGAAAATGAAGCCACAACTTACCCAAACCTATGGGACACAATGAAAGCATTTCTAAGAGGGAAACTCATAGCTCTGAGTGCCTCCAAAAAGAAACTAGAGAGAGCACACACTAGCGGCTTGACAACATATCTAAAAGCTCTAGAAGAAAGGAAGAAAATTCACCCAAGAGGAGTAGACGGCCGGAAATAATCAACCTCAGGGGTGAAATCAACCAAGGGGAAAAAAGAAGAACTATTCAAAGAATTAACCAAATGAGGAGTTGGTTCTTTGAGAAAATCAACAAGATAGATAAACCATTAGCTAGACTCACTAGAGGGCACAGGGACAACATACTAATTAACAAAATCAGAAATGAAAAGGGAGACATAACAACAGATCCTGAAGAAATCCAAAACACCATCAGATACTTCTAAAAAAGGCTATACTCAACAAAACTGGAAAACCTGGATGAAATGGATGAATTTCTGGACAGATATCAGGTACCAAAATTAAATCAGGATCAAGTTAAAGAGCTAAACAGTCCCATATCCCCTAAAGAAATAGAGCAGTCTTTAATATTCTCCCAGCCAAAAAAAGACCAGGACCAGATGGGTTTAGTGCAGAGTTCTACCAGACTTTCAAAGAAGATCTAATTCCAGTTCTGCACAAACTATTCCACAAAATAGAAGTAGAAGGAACTCTACCCAACTCATTCTATGAAGCCACAATTACTCTGATACCTAAACCACAGAAAGATCCAACAAAGATAGAGAACTTCAGACCAATTTCCCTTGTGAATATTGATACTAAAATACTGAATAAAATTCTCGCTAACCGAATCCAAGAACACATTAAAGCAATCATCCATCCTGACCAAGTAGGTTTTATTCCAGGGATGCAGGGATGGTTTAATATACGGAAATCCATCAACGTAATCCATTATATAAACAAGCTCAAAGACAAAAACCACATGATCATCTCGATAGATGCAGAAAAAGCATTCGACAAGATCCAACACCCATTCATGATAAAAGTCTTAGAAAGATCAGGAATTCAAGGCCCATACCTAAACATGATAAAAGCAATCTACAGCAAACCAGTAGCCAACATCAAAAAAAAAATGGTGAGAAGCTTGAAGCAATCCCACTAAAATCAGGGACTAGACAAGGCTGTCCACTCTCCCCATACCTATTCAACATTGTACTTGAAGTCCTAGCCAGAGCAATTCAATAAAAAAAGGAGATCAAGGGGATACAAATTGTAAAAGATGAAGTCAAAATTTCACTTTTTGCAGATGATATGATAGTATATATAAGTGACCCTAAAAATTCCACCAGAGAACTCCTAAACCTGATAAACAGCTTCGGTGAAGTAGCTGGATATAAAATTAACTCAAACAAGTCAATGGCCTTTCTCTACACAAAGAATAAACAGGCTGAGAAAGAAATTAGGGAAACAACACCCTTCTCAATAGTCACAAATAATATAAAATATCTTGAAGTGAATCTAACTAAGGAAGTGAAAGATCTCTATGATAAGAACTTCAAGTCTCTGAAGAAAGAAATTAAAGAAGAACTCAGAAGATGGAAAGATCTCCCATGCTCATGGATTGGCAGGATCAACATTGTAAAAATGGCTATCTTGCCAAAAGCAATCTACAGATTCAATGCAATCCCCATCAAAATTCCAACTCAATTCTTCAACGAATTAGAAAGAGCAATCCTCAAATTCATCTGGAATAACAAAAAACCTAGGATAGCAAAAACTCTTCTCAAGGATAAAAGAACCTCTGGTGGAATTACCATGCCTGACCTAAAGCTGTACTACAGAGCAATTGTGATAAAAAACTGAATGGTACTGGTATAGTGACAGACAAGTAGACCAATGGAATAGAATTGAAGACCCAGAAATGAACCCACATACCTATGGTCACTTGATCTTCGACAAGGGAGCTAAAAAGATCCAGTGGAAGAAAGAGTGCATTTTCAACAAATGGTGCTGGCACAACTGGTTTTTATCATGTAAAAGAATGTGAATCGATCCATTCCTATCTCCTTGTACTAAGGTCAAATCTAAGTGGATCAAGGAACTTCACATAAAACCAGAGACACTGAAACTTATAGAGGAGAAAGTGGGTAAAAGCCTTGAAGATATGGTCACAGGGAAAAATTCCTGAATAGAACATCAATGGCTTGTGCTGTAAGATCGAGAATTGACAAATGGGACCTCATGAACCTTCAAAGCTTCTGCAAGGCAAAAGACACCATCTATAAGACAAAAAAACCACCAACAGATTTGGAAAGGATCTTTCCCTATCCTAAATCATATAGGGGACTAATATCCAATATATATAAAGAACTCAATTAGGTGGACTCCAGAAAATCAAATAACCCCATTAAAAAATGGGGCTCAGAACTGAACAAAGAATTCTCAACTAAGGAATACCAAATGGCAGGGAAGCACCTGAAAAAATGTTCAACATCCTTAATCATCAGGGAAATGCAAATCAAAACAACCCTGAGATTCCACCTCACACCAGTCAGAATGGCTAAGATCAAAAATTTAGGTGACAGCAGATGCTGGTGAGGATGTGGAGAAAGTGGTACAGTCCTACATTGTTGGTGGGATTGCAAACTTGTACAACCACTCTGGAAATCAGTCTGAAGTTTCCTTAGAAAATTGGACATAGTACTACTGGAGGATCCAGCAATACCTCTCCTGGGCATATATCCAGAAGATGTCCCAACCGGTTAGAAGGACACCTGCTCCACTATGTTCATAGCAGCCTCATTTATAATAGCCAGAAGCTGGAAAGAACCCAGATGTCCCTCAACAGAGGAAATGATACAGAAAATGTGGTACATTTACACAATGGAGTACTATTCAGTTATTAAAAAGAATGAATTTATGAAATTCCTAGGCAAATAGATGGACCTGGAGGCCATCATCCTGAGTGAGGTAACACAATCACAAAGGAACTCACACAATATGTACTCACTGATTAGTGGATATTAGCCCAAAAGTATAGCCAGATATAAGATACAGTTTGCTAAACACATGAAACTCAAGAAGAACGAAGACTACAGTGTGGACACTTTGCCCCTTCTTAAAATTGGGAACAAAACACCCTTGGAAGGAGTTACAGAGACAAAGTTTGGAGCTGTGATGAAAGAATGGACCATGTAGAGACTGCCATATCCAGAGATCCATCCCATGATCAGCATCCAAACGCTGACACCATTGCATTCACTAGCTAGATTTTGCTGAAAGGACCCAGATATAGCTGTCTCTTGTGAGACTATGCCGGGGCCTGGCAAACACAGAAGTGGATGCTCACAGTCAGCTAGTGGATGGATCACAGGGCTCCCAATGGAGGAGCTGGAGAAAGTACGAAGGATCTGAAGGGATCCGCAACACTTTGGGTGGAACAACATTATGAACTAACCAGTACACCAGAGCTTTTGACTCTAGCTGCATATGTATCAAAAGATGGCCTAGTCGGCCATCACTGGAAAGAGAGGTCCATTGGACATGCAAACTTTATATGCCCCAGTACACAGGAACGCCAGGGCCAAAAAAATGGGAATCGGTGGGTAGGTTAGTAGGGGGGAGGGTATGGGGGACTTTTGGGATAGCATTGGAAATGTAATTGAGGAAAAGATGTAATAAAATAATAATTCTTTCTCATATTTTTTCATTAACATTTGGTTGGTTTGCCTTCTCATTTACCAATTAAGTAATAAATTTAGCACTATGAAAAAAAAAAATAAAATGTGGTGACTGTCCTAAAATTGGTGATACAATTTTAAAGTTTTTTACATATGCTTTTAAATAACACGATGCTATATCATGTACAGGGGGATATCTTTATAATAAGTATGCTGAATATTTTATTGCCATCATTTTTATTGTTGTCTTTCATTTTAGTATCATGTGCTATAAATTGCTGCATTATTTCTGCTGATTAGTGTCTTCCTGCTCATAAAGAAATTAGGGGAGCAGATGAGATTTATAATCCCTTATGATACTCCTCCTGGAGGTTACACAAACCAAAAACAACCAAGGAGGATTAAACTCTTTCATGGTACACCTACCTGCAAGTTGCTTATAGGACTCTAACAATACACCTCTGTTACATCATAGTTGTGAGTTATGCTTTCTGGTGTTGCTGCTGCATAAATGCCTATGTTTCTGTAAGTAGCACAATAAGTTTACAAGCTCAGCAATCAAGGCTTATAAAATCATTTCATTAAACTGTCACAGCCCTCTCTATTTGGAGGTGGGGGATACAAATAGACTCCATGGTAACAAAAAAGGCAAGAATTTATTTAAAGCTATTTCTGAAATCCAGTAAGAACAAGGACATTTCAAAAGCTATAACTATATATATTTTTTATCTGATAATTTTCGTGCCTTAAGTAAATTGTGTCATCTAACTTATGCTAGCCAGTTCAAGAGTCAATGTCTTATTTTGCTCATGTAATACCGAATGCTCTTTTTTTTTCCTAAATTTGCTTTTTCTTATCAGTAGTCAGGCCTTATAATTTCTATGGAAGCTAAATATTATATGCAAGATCATAGAAATTGGGTTATACACATCCTTAAAAGGATTTTACTCTGGCTTGAAGTATATTTATACTTAATGTTTGCTGTAGTTGTGTGTGTGTGTCAGAGGATCAGAATTCCTCTCTTATTCTTGTTTTGCCTTCATACCATCTCAGGACAAATCTTGACCTACTAGCTTCACAAGCTGTAAGGATCTGTCACCTACTAGAATCTTACTGATGAGGTGATAAGCACTGTTGGAAGGAAAGTGTTATGATCTTGTGAAGCAACCTTGGCTCTTCAACGTTCCTATGTTCCTATGCTTCTCACTATTTCGTGCCTCTTACCACAGATTTGAATCTTAAAATCAAGAGATATGAAGTCTGCAAGACAATCTCCAAAATGGAATAATGCTATATTAGTGCCCCCTAACTCTCTGTCGATCTCTATCCCACTCTGATAATAATTCACAATGGCTTCTCTTCCAGTTTCCCTGCTAGAGCTACATTAGTATCATTCTTGGCTTCTGACTGGTTGAATTTTGAGAAGCACTACTCATTTTCACTGTGGACTCTGAAACATCTCACTCTTTGAATCACCTTTGCTATATACTTTTCAACAAAATTAACTGTTCTTAATTACTTCTCTCCAGTAGCCTCTACTACAGGAAAACAGCTCCTGACAATCTTTGGATCACTTCTATTATAACTCACACAAACAAACAAGCAAGCAAAAAACAACCGAATATGAAAATCAACAGCTAAAATGTAAAATAAAAATTTTAAAATTGAAAATATGAGATTATAGAACCTGTACCCAAGTATTATATTATTTGTGTGTAAGAAGTTAGCACAAGTCTCTATTGGACCTTTTGAAATAAGGATATGCTGCATGAATCCTGAACTCTGTCCAGTTCTAATGCAGTACATCTGCTTTCACTCAGATGCATTCTTCAGAGACACTAAATCTTACATTTTATTTTTAATGTCACTACATATTTCTTGAGTTTTATGACTACTAACAACATATGCCACTATATATCAAGCCCCTCATTATTAAAAATGTAGAAGACTATAGATTTTTTTGTTTTCCAATTTCATATGTCTGAACACAATGACGACACATTTTGGTGAGAAGAATTCTTGACCATATTTTCTTACTAAGTTGACACATTTTTACATTCTCATGTTTTTCTTTTAAAGTTTTACTTAATTTTTTTTTCAAAAAATTCATTTTCTACTAACAACATTTTCAAAGACACAGTGGATTTCACAGATGATCTTACAAGGACCAGAGGACTCTGAAACAATGGAAAATGTGCCTCCTCAATAGATTATTTCTGTCCCCTGTGAAAATTTTCAGAATTAAAAAAAAAAAGTCACTTGTAGCTTATAATCAACAAACAAACAATCCAGTAGCTAAGGTGTCAGCAAGGGAGTACGCTCTCTCTTCCTATATCCTTGACTAATTAAAAGAATAGTCATGAAATATTTTCCGAAACTCAAGTATGACATAAAAAGTCACAACTTTATGCAAAGTCCATCCCTACAGAGACACCCATCTTACTATTTTGTTCAATCTTAGTTTGATGATCCTCTTCCTATTCATCTTGTACTTAAGTGTAATTGTTTTAAAATGGTTTATATAACCTCTACTCTCTTCCCCTTCCTATATTTATTCAGCCTTGGGTAAGCACATGGCACATGGAACCAGGACTGGAGCCTCCTGTCATTCTCAAAGGAACTTTTGTTTTTGAGAGCTGATCTCCCTTCCTAGTTTGTGTTTGACATATGTGCTTACATGTGGCCAATTTTAATGAGCTATGTTAAGTTATTGCTGCAACTGCTTTCAACAAATGAAATTAATATACCCAAGATTTAAAGATTTCTCACGTATAATTACATTTTTTCTGGATGATTCACACTTTACCAACTGCATGAATTTATCAACATGTCTTTTAAAAGTCATTATTTTGATACTATTTAATTTTATAATACTTAACCCAAAACTTAAAGAAAAAATAACAATGATATTTCCAGAACATTCCTTTAAGAGCATGTAGCTTATGTTAGATTTATGAAAGCTAATCATTGTTTTTGACGAAACCTACAATCAGTGTCTAGCCTTTCTGGTGCCTGGGTGAGTTTGAGGAGAGTCTCATTGGATGATATATATTCCTCCTTCTAACAAGAAGCCTGAATGTTTTGGCTTAGTTGAATATCTTTTTTTTTTTTTATTCTTCAAATTCACTTATTTGTAGGGTTGCCTTGAAATATTAATCAGTTTGTAGACATACAGTATTTAACAATGAAATGCACAGATTCTGGCTTGTTGTGATAAATAAATGTAGGTGAATCTATCGCTTTAATCATAATTTTTCAAAATCATCTCTATGTTCCTCATAACCCTTTGTCATCTCATTCACAACATGACAACAATCATCACTTTGAGCTCCAGCAACACAATTCATAATTACTTGGTCATGAATTTTAAAACAAACGGAATTAGATGACTTGTGTCTCCTTGCCTTTTTCTCAACCTATCTTTGACTTCTCACCTTTAAATTCTATTAACTGCCGGGCATGCATAACCCATAAGTGTAGTTTGTTTCACTGTTGAGACTTTCTTTGAGAAAACTAAATTTTCATTGGCAAGTAGTTATCAATTGGAGATTGTTTCTGCATTAGGAATAGGGGTATTTCTTTCAGCCTGAGGACCCCATCTGGTATAGTGCTGTACAGACCTCAGGGATGCTTCCACAATCTGTCTGAGTTCCTATGTGTGTTAATCCTGCTTATTTAGAGTTTTATTTCCTTGCAGTCCTCCACGCACTCTGGTTATTACACTCTTTTGACCTCCTCTTTGAGAAGAGATTTGAGAGAGATACCCCATACAGGACTAAGTGTGCCAAGGTTTCTCACTCTCTACATATGTTATGGCTGTGTGTCTCTATGCTTGTTCTCATTTGTTGCAGAAGGAAGCTTCCCTGGAGATGACTGAGAAAGACAATTGCATTTGAGGCATTTATTGTTACATATTCCTAATAGAAAAGGACTGTCTAATTTTACTCTAAGACCTAGAGTCTAGTCTCGGATTGTTGGTCTCTTAAGCAGTGTTAGGTATGGATTACATCTCCTGCAGTGGACCTGAAGTCAAATCATATATTGATTGGCAACTCCCACAAGCTTCATGCCACAATTGCATCAGTATAACTTACAGGCAAGAAACTAATAGATCGAACTGTTTGTGCCTGAGATGGTATTGCCATTTCTTATTTGGTAGTGTAGAGACTACCTTCCTGTGCCAAAAAGAGCAGATGGGAGTGAAGGCTCCGTGAAGGCACCTGATCTTCTTCTCTATGATCAATGAGTTGTATGTGTTTGCTGTTTCTGCAATAGGGCCATGTTAGGGAGATGGAATGGAATTCTAATGGATCCCTTTGGCCAATAATTCACCTAGATATAACCAATTTCCAACACTAAAAACTTCATTTGGTGATATCTAGATGTCTAGTTAGGGCTCTGACTCACCCACTATTTGGTGGTCTTATTTTGATCGCCTTCACACACACACACACACACACACACACACACACACACACACACACACACACACATACACACACACACACACACACACACACACACACACACACACACACACACACACGCGCGCGCACACACAAGGAAGTTTCTATGGTGTTCCCATACCACCCTTCAAAACGCTCTTCATTTTAGATGTATCTTTTTATATTACCTTCTACATCTCCCTATTCCCTCCCCTGATTCATTTCATCCTCCATTCCAGTCGACTGTCCATCCACACATCTATGTCCCTTACCTAGTGAAATCTGTCAGCCCCCTATTCTCTTACTATATACCCATTGCTGTGTTTCTATTGAGTGTAGCTTTGTTATCATTGATATAACTAAAATCTACATATAAACAAACCAATACCTTATTTGTCTTTCTGAGTCTAGGCAACTTCACTCAGGATGATTTTTATCTTAATTAATTTTTTTTCAATATTTATCATTATTTCATTTTTTAAAATGCCTTAATAATATATCCTCGTAAAAATGCACCATGTATTCTTTATCCATCCTCCAGGTGAGTTATATGGAGGTAGTCTACAGTTTCTAGCTATTAGGAATGGAGCAGCAATGGGCATGTTTGGGCAAGTATGTATGTAGTAGGATGAAGCTTCCTTTGAATATATTCCCAAGAGTCATATAGTTAGATCTTGAGGAAGACTGATTCACATCTTCAGATGGAGCTACAACACTAATCTGCAAGGGCTGTAGGAGTTTATACCCCCATGAGCAATGAATGGGAGGTCTGCTTACTCCACATCCTTGTCAGCATGATTTGGCACTTGTTTTATTGTTCTTGGTTTTTGTGACTCATGCAAGTTGAAATCTGAAAGTAGTTTTGAATTTCAGTTCCCTAATGACTAAGAATATTGAACATTTTTGAAGTATTTCTCAGTTATTTGAGTTTACTCTTTTAACAATTCTCTGCTTAGATCTGTACCCCATTTTTAAATGGTTTATTTATTTTTTGACATTTTGTTTCTTGATACACACACACACACACACACACACACACACACACATCTGGCCTTTGCCACATGCAGTTAGTGAAAAAAATCTTTTCCTATCTTTCAGGCTACTGCTTTGTCTAAAAGAGGATATCCTTTTCATTGCAGTTTTTTTTTTTTTTTCAGTTTCATGGGTCCAATTTTACTAGTTGTAGATCTTAGTGCCTGGGCTAATGGTATTCTGTTCAGAACGTCTTTTCCTGTGCAAATGATTTCAAAGCTAGTCCCCTCTTTCTCCTCTACTAGTATCAGTATATCTGGTTTTATGGTACTATATTTGATTCATTTATAAGTGAGATTTACACGAGCTTATAGGTATGGATATATTGGATTCTTCTACATGCAGACATCCAATTTGACCAGCACCAATTTTTGAAAGGCTGCATTTTTTTCAGGGTGCATTTTTTGGCTTCTTTATCCAATATCAAGTGTCTATAGATACCAGTAATTGTGTCTTCGACTTTAATCCAAACACATTTGTTTGGGCCAGCACTATTCTGTATTTATTACTATATCTCTGTAGTATGACTTGAAATTGGCAATGTTGTTACCTTTACTAGATATTTTTTATTCGGGTTTGTTTTAGCTATTGGTGTGTAAGTGTGTGTTTGTGTGTGTGTGTGTGTGTGTGTGTGTGTGTGTGTGTGTGTGTGTGTGTGTGGGCGGGCGCGTGCATGCTCGGTTGTGTGTGCATGTGTGTGTTTCCATATGAAGCTACAAATTGGTCCTTTCTGATCATTGAAGAATGTATCAAAATTTTGATGGGGATTGTATTGAATCTATAGATAGCTTTTGTTTTGTTTTGTTTTGTTTTGTTTGTTTTTTTACTTAATTAATTCTACTGATCTCTAAGCAATAAGAAAAATTTTCCATCTTCTGATATCTTTTTCAATTTTTCTTGTCACTGTCTTAAATTTTTATCATAGGAGTCTTTCCTTTACTTGATTAGAGTTACCTCCAAATATTTCATATTATTTGACAGTATTATAAGAAGTATTGTGTTCCTGTTTTCTATCTCAGTGTATTTGTAATTAATATATAAGAGTACTACTGACTTTTGTGAGCTAATTTTGTAAACAGGATTTGCTGAAAGTTTTCATCAGCTTCAGAAGTTTTCTGGAGGGGTTTCTAAGGTCACCTGTGTATTCCATCATATAATCTGTGAATAACAATACTTTCATGTCTTTCTTTCCAAATTATATCCCCTTAATCTCCTTCGATTGTCTTACTGCTCTGGCTAAGACTTAATGTACTCTATTTAATATGTATGACGAGAGTGTACCACCTTGACTTTTTTTTCTGATTTTTGTGAAACTGTTTTGTGTTTCTTTCCATTTAAGTTATTGTTCACTATTCAGATGCCAAAACTTATCCTAATTTTATTGAGGTTTGTCCCTTGTATTCTGATCTCTTCAGGAGTTTCATCACGAAGGGGTATTGGGTTTTATCAGCTGCTTATATGGTGGATTACTTTTATCAATTTATGTTTCTTAAACCATCCTGCATCTCTGGGATAAAGCCTACCTCATCGTGGTAGATTATTGGTAATTTTTGCATCTATGTCTATATGGAAAATTGGCCTAGAGCCTCTTTCTATTTTGTTCTTTCTCTGATTTGGGTATTAGGTTAACTATGGCATCGTAAAGTGAATTGGACTAGTCAGGCATGATATTCAAGGCATTTACACCATTAACACCAGCATTTGGGAGATAAAAGCCTGTAGATCTCTGAGTTTCAGGTCAGCCTGGTCTACAGAAGTTGTTCCAGGACACCCAGGGCTATGGATAGAGACTATGTCTTAAAAAAGTAAATAATAAAATTAAAAAAATATTTATCTTAAATCATTCATAATATGACATGTAGTTAAAAAATAAATTGGCATCCAAAAAACAAATTTCTCTATACTCTACTATAAATATCCTGTATTATCTAATTGGCATATTTCTAAGTTACAATAACTGGTTGAGAATTTTTAGATTCCATATAATTTTGTGTTCCTTAAAAACCAAGATATCACTATTAAAATACAAAGAATATTTTCTGCTGTCGTTATTATTACCTCAAGTCAATCCATATGATGCAATTAAATCTATTTTCATAGAAAGAAGTACATAAATATATTCATGTGGCTTCTACAATGAATACAGAAGTCATTTCATTTTAGATAGCCCAAAATAAAAAAGTTATTTTTACTATTATCAAATTATTTATAACAATCATATAGAAATATAACTCATATTTCAATTTTTATGAATAGTATTTTAGATATATCTAAGAAACTAGGAATAATTAAAAATCAAGTAGAAAAAACTCCACTTGATCCATAAAAATGAGGAGATGAACAAAACATCTTCTTTCAAAATTAGAGGGATAGAAGATGTGCACAGAGACTCACAATATAACAGAACAGAAACTACTGAGCATCACCACACTAAGTTAGCAACAAATTCTTGAAGCTGATGAAAAAAATGAAGAGTTATGTTTGGGAAATTTTAATTTTAATTGACAAGTTGGTTGGGGCTAAGTGTGAACTAATACTGTAATCTCTAAATATCAGAATTAGAGCAATGTCTAGTCTTATAAGTTTTACCTCAAATAGTTTATTCAATTTTCACAGAACATAGTGATGGGGGGAAATCTCCTTCAACTTTAGACAGGAGTAAGAGAGAAGGAACAATTCTGAAATATGTCCAGAAATTCTGTTCTTAATTTGGTCACCATTAGAGAAAATAAAAACAAAACAAAACAATTCAAACAGCTGTCCTTTCAAAGCATAACCAGGTGTGCTCTTAAGAACCTAACCCACTTACAGGCAGATAATGCTGACCCCACGTGGCTAAGCACAGAGCTATAAAATGCCTCTGCTCCCATCCTGACACTTTATTATGAAAGACACATTTATGACGACGCTCCTTCACACAGTAATACATGTCTTCTTATTGACCAAAAGGGAGAAAATATAACAAATATTAATACTTAAAAATAGCTTAATGGTGGTTATAACAGAAATCTTATATGACAATGATGTCAGAATTATTGATATAGAAATATTTTATGAAATTTTAATGACTTTTTTACAACTTTCTGTATAAATATAATGCATTCTGTCTGTTCTATCCATATGGTCTTCAATCTTCCATACATCCTGGAAGAATCACTTTTTCTTTACAATTTTCTATCTTCCATTCATGTTTGTGTTTTGTCTTGAGACTAAGTTACAAATATATATTTAAACTAAAGTGAATATTTTAAATGTATTAATTCAAGAAATTCACTATATATGATAATATATATCTTAAAAACAAACAAAAAACTTTTTGGGGTCATTGACAAATTGAAAATGTCTAAAATATTCTTATCTAGACAATATAAAAATTAAAACTGCCAGAACTTAAATATACTTGGAAAAATACACTTAATCCCAACAGAAGAAGATACATTAGAACTAAGAAATATGAAACAAATAAACAAGGAAACAAAATATAGCATGTATCATGGGGAAAATGCTCTAAGTTGTCACAGTGATAAAATATTACTAAGCTCTTTTCACTTAACAACAGACTTAAAAGATGGCATGAAGACCAGAGAGGTAGCCTCCTGGTCAAGAGCCAAACTAATCTTGCAAGGTATTCAAATTTGTTTTTTCAGTACCTGTATAGGGTGTCTTCCAACTGCTTCTAAGTCTAGCTCTTAGAGATCTGAAGTCCTTCTGGAACTTAAGATCAACTGCAATTTCATGCATACAAATCAGTGCACAGTCACAAACAGACACACATAATTTAAAATAAAACTGAAGAAAATAAAACATATACAATTAGAGTGTGTTTTCCTTGTGTTAGCCTTTTAATCAAAATTAGTTTATTGCAATTATTTAAATATGTAAGTGTACTTTAGAAGAAGAAAAGAAATTTATTTTGGTAAAGAATTCTGAAACTACACTACTGGTGTTGTAGTTTGAATGAGAAATAGTCGCCATAAGGCTTGCATATTTGAATATTTAGTCTCCAGTTGATAACGTTATCTGGGGAGGCTTAAAAGGTGTGGCTTGATGAAAGAAGTGTGTCAATGGGTAGGCTCTAGAGTTGTAAAATCTATGCTCTTTTTTTGCGCAAGTGTGCTCTCTCTGCTTCTTGTTTCAGGTTCCAGGTGTGAGAATCCATCTACTGGTCTAGATGCCTAAAGTCTGTTACCTTCACATTACCTTTTTGTAATGCTAACACCCTGGAACAGTAAGTCAGGTAAACCCTTCTGTAAGTTGCCTTGGTCCTGGTGATTTATCACAGCAAAATGAAAGTAAAAAAGATAACAGAGGAAAACCATTACAGAATAAATAAATGTAAGCAATCATAAGGATTTAATTTCATATTTTTAATTAATATATGATTTACAGAGTCAAAAGATTCTCAAGCTATTTTTTGGCATTAATCATACTGATTCTGAAGTTCCTTTCAATAGAGAAGTAGAGAAATGAGCTGGAGAGATAGCTCAGTGGTAAAGACCACTGACTGCTCTTCCAGTGGCCTTAATTTCAATTCCCAGCAGCCACATGGTGGCTCACAGCCATCTGTAATAGGATCAGATGCCTTCTTCTTGTGTATTTGAAAATAGGTACAGTGTACTCATATAAATAAAATAAATGAATAGATCTTATAAAAAAGATAGAACAAAAGTAGAGAGATTAGTAACTTGAGAATTTAAGTAGAGGATGGAAACAACATCACGGTCACTACTAACTGCACATTCCCATTCTATTAGAGTCCTCAACACAGCAATATTAGTTAAAAATAAAATAGATATATTACCACATTTTCAGCTCCATTCCTCTCTTGAGGGTTATCTGGGTTGTTTCCAGCTTCTGGCTATTATAAATAAGGCTGCTATGAACATAATGGAGCAGGTGTCCTTATTACAAGTTGGGGCATCTTTTAGGTATATGCCCAGGAGTAGTATAGTTGGGTCCTCAGGTAATACTATGTCGAATTTTCTGAGAAACTGCAAGACTGACTTCCATAGTTATTGTACCAGCTTGCAATCCCACCAGCAATGGAGGAGTGTTCCTCTTTCTCGACATCCTCGCCAGTATCTGCCTTCACCTGAGATTTTTCTCTTAGCCATTCTGACTTCTGTGAGGTGTAATTGCAGAGTTATTGTGATTTGCATTTCCCTGATGACTAAGGATGTTGAACATTTCTTAAGGTGCTTCTCAGCCCTTTGAGTTTTCTCTGTTTAGATTTGTTCCCCATTTTTAATAGGGTTATTTGGTTCTCTGGAGTCTAACTCTTTAGCTCTTTGTATATATTGTACATCAGACTTCTATTGGATGTTGGGTTAGTAAAGATCTTTTCCCAATCTGGTTATTGCTCCTTTGACCTATTGACAATGCCTTTTGCCTTTGCAATTTTATGAAGTACCATTTGTCAATTCTTGATCTTAGAGTATAAGGGATTGGTGTTCTGTTCAGGAACTTTTCCCCTGTGCCCATGTGTTTGAGACTTTTCCCATTTTCTCTTCTTTTAGATTCAGTGTATCTGGTTTTATGTGGAGGCCCTTGATCCACTGAGACTTGAGCTTTGTACAGGGAAATAAGAATGGATCAATTTGCTTTCTGCATATTGACTACCATTTGAACCAGCACAATTTGTTAAAAATGCTATCTTTTATCCACTGGATAGTTTTAGTTCCTTTGTCAAAGATCAAGTGACCGTGGGTGTGTTGGTTCATTTCTGGATCTTCAATTCTATTCCATTGATCAACCTGCCTTTCACTATAGAATATCATGCAGTATTTATTACAATTGCTCTGTAGTACAGTTTGAGATGAGAGATGCTGATTCCCCCAGAATTCCTTTTATTGTTGAGAATAGTTTTTGCTATTTTTTGCTATTTTTGTTATTCTAAAGGAATTTGAGAATTGCTCTTTCTAACTGTGGTACATTTACACAATGGAATACTACTCAGCTATTAAAAAGTAGGACATCATAAAATTGGCAGTGAAATAGATGGAACTTGAGAATATTAACTCATGTGACAATCTCAAAGGAACAAACAGGGTATGTACTCACTGATAAGTGGATATTAGCCCAAAAGTTTGGAATATCCAAGATTCAATTCACAGATCATAAGAAGCCTAAGAAGAAGGAAGACCACATTGTGGATGCTGAAGTGCTTTTTTTAGAAAGGTAAACAAAATACTCACACAAGGAAATATGCAGAAAAAGTGTGGAGCAGAGACTGAATGAAAGATCATCCAGAGACTGCCCCACCTGGGGAACCATCCCATATACAGCCACCAAACTGGGATGTATTTGTGGCTGACAGGAAGTGCTTGCTGACAGGATCCTTGCTTCCTTAGATGCTCTGCCAGAGCCTGACAAATACAGTGGCAGAAGCTCGTAACGAACCACTGGACTGAACTCTCAGGGTTCTCCAGTGGAGGAGTTGGAGAAGGGACTGAAGGAGCTGAGGGGTTTTGAAGGCACATGGAGGGAACAGAAGTGTCAACAGGCCAGACCTGCCCCCCTCCCCACCGGGTGCTCCAATGGCTGGAACACCAACCAAAGAATAAACATGGAGAGAACCATGGATCTGGCCACATATGTGGCAGAGGATACACCAGTGGGAGGTAAGACCCTTGGGCCTGATGGTGTTTGATACCCTAGTGTAGAGTAATGCCAGGGCGGGAGAACAGGGTGGAGGAGTACCCTCATAGAGGCAGGAGGAGGGGGGATGGGATAAGGTGTATCCAAAGGGGAGCCCAACAAAGGGGAAAATATTTGAATGGAGGAGCTAGAGAAAGTACCCAAGGAGCTAAAGGAGTCTGCACCCTATAGGTGGGACAACAATATGAACTAACCAATACGCCCAGAGCTTGTGTCTCTAGCTACATACACAGCAGAAGATGGCCTAGTCGGCCATCATAGGGAAGAGAGGCCACTTGGTCTTGCAAACTTTATATGCCCCAGTACAGGAGAATGCCAGGGCCAAGAAGTGGTAGTGGGTTGGTAGGGGAGCTGGGCGTGGGGAGAGTGGTACAGGAAATTTTCGAGATAGCATTTGAAATGTAAATGAAGAAAATATCTAATAAAAAATAAAAAATTCTAAAAATTAAAAAAAAATAGATAAATGGAAGAGATCCATTGTGTTTAGATCCTTTGTTAGACAGGAACTATTCTGGGCCAAAACTTTTAAGATGGGTAAGTAGCTCCTTCTGTCAGCTGAGGGGCAGTACCTATCTATTGGATGTTGTCTCTTTAGTTTCTATCACCAAACCCCAGCATTACCAGATGCCAAGAAGTGCTTGCAGACAGGAGCCTGGTATGGCTGTCCTCTGAGAGACTTTGCTAGAAACCTACTAAGACAGAGATAGACACTCTCAACCAACCATTGGACTGAGCCCTAAGATGCCAGTGGATGAGTTAGGGAAGGACTGAAGGAGCTAAAGGAGACTGCAACTCCATAGGAAAAACAACAGTATCAACTAACCACACTCTTCAGACCTCCCAGGGACTAAGCCACCAAGGGTGGGTCCATGGCTCCTGCTACATATGTAGCAGAGGATTGTTTTATCTGACATGAATGGGAGGGGAGGCCCTTGTCTTGTGAAGGCTTGTTGCCCTAGGGAAAGGGGGTGCTGGAGAGGTGAAGAAGGACTGGGTGTGTGGGTTGTGGAGTACCTTCTTAGAGGCAAAGGAGAGGGAGGAAGGGATGGGAGGTTTATGAGGGGAGACAGGGAAAGGGGACAAAATTTGACCTGTAAATAAATAAAATAATAAAAACAAACAAACAAAACAACAGAAAACCAACAACCAAACAAAAACTCTGGATCTAGAGAGATAGTACATTGGGTAAGAGAACCGGGTGCTCTTTTGCAGCACCCAGGTTTCTGGATGTGACTCATAGCAACAAGCTGGAAGCTCATAACCCTCTCTACCTCCGGTTCCTGGGTGTACAATGCACTTTGCCTTTACGGCTACTGCACACACTTTATTTTCAGGCATGTATGCCATCAGAAACACATAAAACAAAATAATAAAAACAAAAATTCAAAAATATTATCCAATATTTAATCTCCTCTTGATTTCAGATTTATCTGCTGCCTTGAATGCCATTTATAATCTTCTAGAACTTCTTTTTACCTCCATATGAAGCTACCCTGTAATGTCAATACTGTTCATTGAAAGGTGTTTTAATAAATATACTGTAAAAGATTATGCACTATGAAAATAGATTTCTACTACAAATGTGTGTACTAGAGAACTGTTGTATAATTTACTGTAATAAATATTAATGAGGCTTTGTAATTGTTTCTGATTTTCTTACTGATATCCTTAATACACAGAACATCACCATAGAGTTTTGTTCCACAAATACCTTTGAGAACATGAAAAATTGTAGAACTTATATACCGAACCATTCTGTGATATAATTATGCATAAAAATCATATTTCATGTGTACAAAACCTTGTCACAATGCAAGCATATGTATAAATATATGGAGAAAATAGAATAGTAATGGCAAATAAAGTTGCACTTTTTGAAGTTGATTTTTATGAGAGAACATATATATTTGATTTAGGAATTGACTGATAATTCTGTGATATCTCCTGGGCCATTCTACACAAGGGCTGTTAGGCTCTACAGTTTTGGGTATTTTTATTTGTAGCAAATGGAATGTGCCACAATAAGAAAGTTATCTAAAAAGCTACTTCCTGTCCATGGGGCACATTCGTCTAGCTTGGCTGCCTTGTCTGGCCTCAGTGTGCGAGGATGCACCCATCCCTACATAAACTTGATGTGCCATGATGGGGTGAGACCCAGGAGTCTCTCACCCACTCAGAGGAGAAGGGAAGAAGGGATATGGGGGATTATTGAGGGAGGGGAAATAGGAGGAGCAGTAAGCAGAGTGTAATGTGAATAAGGAAAAACAAAGAAAAAAAAGGAAGTATGGTCTAAGTGACAGTGAGAGAAAACATGGGATTCTGAGCCATCTGTGGTGGCACACGCCTTTGGTTCCAGAACTTGGGAGGCAGAGACCGACAGATTTCTGAGTTCGAGGCCTGCCTGGTCTACAGTGAGTTCCAGGACAGCCAAGGCTACACAGAGAAACCCTGTCTCAAAAACAAAACAAAACAAAACAAAACAAAACAACACAAAAAACAAACAAACAAAAAACAAAAACACATAGAATTCTGTTTAGGTCTACTCTCTTTAGAGTATGCAGAATACTGAACCTTCCTTTCTTACTCCTTTCCAAACAGAAAATCTATAGATTAAGTTGCAACAGAGGGATGAGTTGAAATTTATTTGATGCAAACATTTTTTAAATGCTATGAATATCAAATGCCATCATAATATCCTATAAACAAATGTATTTAGCAGAATTGTATAAGCCCACTTTAATATATGCTACCTTCTGTTTTTCTTAGAATGCCCTATGGTGGCATGCTATGGTTGACATATGTTTTATATAAATCTATTTAAAAATATAACCGTATGTAAATGTATTCCCATCTTTCTTTACTTCTAATAGACTGACTGACCTTGTACAGCCCTAAAATACTGTTTAGCCATACTTTGCATCTTACTTAACCTCACAGGTTCCTTTCTATAGTTAGCATAACAATGAAGAGTTCTATCATAGTTGATTTTAATATATGCACAGTAAAGTCCAATATTATAAAAGTCAAAGGTAGTTTCTCAGTATTATGTCCTTTCACTGGGTCCAGATAAATTCATAATTGTTTACTTTTAGAACTTAGAAAAGCCAATTAAATTAAGTTTTGTGATTTCTCAATTAAACTGAGAAATCAAAAATTGATATATTATGATATGCATTATTGGTCCAAGGTCACAGGGAAATGAATGAAATGGTATGGAGTCAAGTACATATCTATACTGTGATCTAGCTAATGCAAATATGGAAAATGAAAGTATCAGCCTTCTCATCTGGTAGCTCTTAATTATTTCTGTAAGTATTTAATTTCCTTTTTATTGCAGAATAATGCAAAATCCACAAACACATTATATTAAGTGAATAAAATAATATTTAATACATATAGTAGTCATCTATATTAATTTCAAGAACTGAAGTTTATTTAAGCTATACCTTTACAACCCTTAAGTGAAAACATCATTCTATTTTTTGCTATGCCAAAAATAATGTAACATAAAATCTTTTCTCAAATAGATGTGAAACTATTTAGACTTTATGGACCATGCGATCTTTTTCATAACTCAACATCATTTTTTCCCACAGGACTCAATAAAGTTCTTGCTAACCGAATCCAAGAACACATCAAAACAATCATCCATCCTGACCAAGCAGGTTTCATCCCAGGGATGCAGGGATGGTTCAATATACGGAAATCCATCAACGTAATCCAGTATATAAACAAACTCAAAGACAAAAACCACATGGTCATCTCGTTAGATGCAGAAAAAGCATTTGACAAGATCCAACACCCATTCATGATAAAAGTCTTGGAAAGATCAGGAATTCAAGGCCCATACCTAAACATGATAAAAGCAATCTACAGCAAACCAGTAGCCAACATCAAATTAAATGGTGAGAAGCTTGAAGCAATCCCTCTAAAATCAGGGACTAGACAAGGCTGTCCACTTTCTCCATACCTATTCAACATTGTACTTGAAGTCCTAACCAGAGCAATTAGACAACAAAAGGAGATCAAAGGGATACAAATTGGAAAAGATGAAGTCAAAATATCACTTTTTGCAGATGATATGATAGTATATATAAGTGACCCTAAAAATTCCACCAGAGAACTCCTAAGCCTGATAAACAGCTTCGGTGAAGTAGCTGGATATAAAATTAACTCAAACAAATCAATGGCCTTTCTCTACACAAAGAATAAACAGGCTGAGAAAGAAATTAGGGAAACAACACCCTTCTCAATAGTCACAAATAATATAAAATATCTTGGCGTGACTCTAACTAAGGAAGTGAAAGATCTGTATAATAAAAACTTCAAGTCTCTGAAGAAAGAAATTATAGAAGATCTCAGAAGATGGAAAGATCTCCCATGCTCATGGATTGGCAGGATCAACATTGTAAAAATGGCTATCTTGCCAAAAGCAATCTCAGATTCAATGCAATCCCCATCAAAATTCCAAATCAATTCTTCAACGAATTAGAAAGTGCAATCTGCAAATTCATCTGGAATAACAAAAAACCTAGGATAGCAAAAACTCTTCTCAAGGATAAAAGAACCTCTGGTGGAATCACCATGCCTGACCTAAAGCTTTACTACAGAGCAATTGTGATAAAAATTGCATGGTACTGGTATAGTGACAGACAAATAGACCAATAGAATAGAATTGAAGACCCAGAAATGAACCCACACACCTATGGTCACTTGATCTTCGACAAGGGAGCTAAAAACATCCAGTGGAAGAAAGACAGCATTTTCAACAAATGGTGCTGGCACAACTGGTTGTTAACATGTGGAAGAATGCGAATCGATCCATTCCTATCTCCTTGTACTAAGGTCAAGTCTAAGTGGATCAAGGAACTTCACATAAAACCAGAGACACTGAAACTTATAGAGGAGAAAGTGGGGAAAAGCCTTGAAGATATGGGCACAGGGGAAAAATTCCTGAATAGAACAGTAATGGCTTGTGCTGTAAGATCGAGAATTGACAAGTGGGACCTCATGAAACTGCAAAGCTTCTGCAAGGCTAAAGACACCATCAATAAGACAAAAAAACCACCAACAGATTGGGAAAGGATCTTCACCTATCCTAAATCAGATAAGGGACTAATATCCAATATATATAAAGAACTCAAGAAGGTGGACTCCAGAAAATCAAATAACCCCATTAAAAAATGGGTCTCAGAACTGAACAAAGAATTCTCACCTGAGGAATACCGAATGGCAGAGAAGCACCTGAAAAAATGTTCAACATCCTTAATCATCAGGGAAATGCAAATCAAAACAACCCTGAGATTCCACCTCACACCAGTCAGAATGGCTAAGATCAAAAATTCAGGTGACAGCAGATGCTGGCGAGGATGTGGAGAAAGAGGAACACTCCTCCATTGTTGGTGGGATTGCAAGCTTGTACAACCACTCTGGAAATCAGTTTGGCGGTTCCTCAGAAAATTGGACATAGTACTACCGGAGGATCCAGCAATACCTCTCCTGGGCATATATCCAGAAGATGTCCCAACCGGTAAAAAGGACACATGCTCCACTATGTTCATAGCAGCCCTATTTATAATAGCCAGAAGCTGGAAAGAACCCAGATGTCCCTCAACAGAGGAATGGATACAGAAATTATGGTACATTTACACAATGGAGTACTACTCAGCTATTAAAAAAAATGAATTTAGGAAATTCCTAGCCAAATGGATGGACCTGGAGGGCATCATCTTGAGTGAAGTAACACAATCACAAAAGAACTCACACGATATGTATTCACTGATAAGTGGATATTAGCCCAAAACTTCGGATACCCAAGATATGAGATACAATTTGCTAAACGCATGAAACTCAAGAAGAATGAAGACCAAAGTGTGGACACTGTGCCCCTTCTTAGAATTGGGAACAAAACACCCAGGGAAGGAGTTACAGAGACAAAGTTCGTAGCTGTGATGAAAGGATGGACCATTTAGAGACTGCAGTATCCAGGGATCCATCCCATAATCAGCTTCTAAACGCTGACACCATTGCATACACTAGCAAGATTTTGCTGAAAGGACCCAAATATAGCTGTCTCTTGTGAGATGATGCCGGGGCCTAGCAAACACAGGAGTGGATGTTCACAGTCAGCTATTGGATGTATCACAGGGCTCCCAATGGAGAAGCTAGAGAAAGTACCCAAGGAGCTAAAGGGATCTGCAACCCTATTGTTGGAACAACATGATGTACTAACCAGAACCCCGGAGCTCTTGTCTCTAGCTGCATATGTATCGAAAGATGGTCTAGTGGGCCATCAATGGAAAGAGAGGCCCATTGGACTTGCAAACTTTATATGCCCCAATATAGGGGAATGCCAGGGCCAAAAGAATGGGAATGGGTGGTTAGGGAAGTGGGGGGCGCTATGGGGGACTTTTGGGATAACATTGGAAATGTAATTGAGGAAAATATGTAATAAAAATATTAAAAATTAAAAAAAAGAAATAATCATAGAGAATAAGTAAACAAATGAATAATATTCTACTTCAGAGACAAGTTATTTCCAAACATAGAAAGTTTTATTTGATCCACAAGGGTTTGATAGTATATATGATGTGAGATTTTAGACATATAGTAAAGCTGATTGTTTTATGTTTAGATATTTATAAATAAAAATGGATACAAATTCTGCAATTAGTGTTTCAGTTGCTTCAAATACATAACACCATTAAATACGATGACACAAAATAAAATTGAACTAATAACTAATTAGACATCAAAATTCTGTAGCTTGTCTATAGAGACATCTCTTTTCTAAGGAAAGTATAATTCAATTTAGTACAAGCCCGTAATGCTGAGTTACTAATTTACTGAAGTATATGAGAATAAATATTGAATGAGCAGATGCCAGCATATATTAACTTAGACTCAACTTATATACAGAATCATGTGAAAAGGTATGAAATCCTGATTACCCTATTTATCTCAAGACAGATAACTTAAAGTGAAAGTTAAATTTTCCAGATATTCTATCTCAGAGATGGGGTTAAAATCACTGTCACACAACAGATGGAGCATTCCCAGTGCATAATTGAAATTGGCTAAGATGAAATTTAGAATAGATAAGAAGTGAACATAATTGTATTTCTTCTAATTTCTTGATCACTTCGTCTATTAATTTGTTCACCTACTTGAGACATAAGAACCAACTGTGTTTCCTGAGAAATTTCTGATAGAAATATATCTCTTATTAATAAAGACATTTTACTGTTAAATGAATAGACCTTTAACCCATTTCAAAAGTTCATTGCCTTAAGTAGCTCAGTATGAAGATTAGTGGCACAGTTCACAGTGATTTTGACATCATATTGTGTTAATATGATTATTTCAAGCACATTATTTTAATACATTTATTTACAAGTTGATGGTTGATTTTTATAACAAAGATTAAGTTACATTGTCATGTATACGTATACACATTAACATAATAGTACTCCTAATGTATTATTATAACCGTAATTCAACACAATAGTCAACCCTCATCTTAGAAGCTTCTATTTGCAGTAGATTGTGACTAAGAGATTCATACCTAGACAGTGTATAGAGAATAAGTGATGACAGAAAGCACAGCCACTGCACCATACATCACTACTACCACTAAGGCTCACGTATCACTATTAAAATGGGGGTATAAAAAGAGTAAGAGTCGGAAGTTGCCACAGGGGATGATTGTCTTCTAATAATAAGAGTACACCTATGGAAATGACTTCACAGTGGTTGTGACACTGTGCCCCAAATTTTTGCACCAGGAAAGGAGAGAGGAACATGGAACCTCTCCTAAAGATATGGAAGTATTGACAATTGTTAACTGTGGGAGGACACCCAGTTTTCTTCAAGAATGTGTGCAGCCCCTTTTAAGTCAACCTATCATTTTCCAGTGGCATATCACTTATTGAAAAATATTGGAGTAGCACAAATTGATCATAAAGAGCTTTTATATATTAAAAAATCATAAATGATAAATTTGAGTGGGAAGAGAAGAGGTGAATCTGGGCAGAGTTGGTAAAGGGGAGATAAGATCAAAAAACACTCAATTATTTGAAAAATAATATACAATGAAATGCTTTTTACCTTAAGATCTTTATATCATCTGATTTTGATGCCACCTTGACCATCCATACCCAAGAGATAACTACTAACTATTTAAGAAGGAAATGGAGTGCCTGAAATCATTCAAAGAAAATGACTTTTTTAAAATTATGTTTCTCTTTATTTTTAAAAAGAATTATTAGCTATTTTCTTCATTTATGTTTCAAATGCTATCCTGAAAGTTCCCTATACTCTCTCCACCTCCCGCCCTGCTCCTCAACCCACTCACTCCTGCTTCCTGGCCCTGGTATTCCCCTGTACTGGGGCATATAATCTTCACAAGACCAAGGGCCTCTCCTCCCATTGATGGCCTACTAGGCCATCCTCTGCTACATATGCAACTAGAGACAAAATTCTGGGGGGGTACTGGTTAGTTCATATTGTTGATCCTCCTATAGGGTTGCAGACCCCTTTAGCTCCTTGGGTACTTTCTCTAGCTCCTCCACTGGGGGCCCTGTGTTCCATCCAACAGATGACTGTGAGCATCCACTTCTGTATTTGCCAGGCACTGGCATAAGCAAGATTTAGCTGACAGGACCCTGATAAAGCTATCTCTTGAGAAAATGGCTTTGGAAGATCAGGTGAGAATAGGTTGCATTGCTGCTCTCATCACCTGAGAACACTCGGCAAGGGTGATTCTCCCAAGTGTAGGGCCTAACCTATGCATCTGTTTTGAACTGATCATTAAAAAAAAAAAAAAAAAAAAAAAGCTGGGCTTGGTGGTGCACGCCTTTAATCCCAGCACTTGGGAGGCAGAAGCAGACGGATTTCTGAGTTCCAGGCCAGCCTGGTCTACAGAGTGAGTTCAAAAAAATAGAAACATAGTTCTATAGTATGAATTTCAGTAAAGTTGCTATTAGACTCAATCTATTTGTAACTTTTTCTAATAATGAAGCATCTACTAAAATCAATAGAGAATTATTAATGTAATATGCAACTACATAGTATTAATAAAATAACTTTATTTTGATATGACTAAAAATTGGTATTCTCAAATGTATATTTATATTTCCAGATTTTTGTATCTATATCCCCTATTTATTATAAATGTCTGATGTATACAGTTGATGAACTGAAAAGGGTCTTTTTCGAATCACTGTGGAATAAAAATCATTGAGAATTTATCTTTTATTCCACATTGCTGAGCAGGATAATTTTGTCAAGGATATTTTTATTAAATTTATTTATTTATTTCATTTGCAACCCAATACCAGTCCTTCCTCTCCACCTAGTATGCCTCATGCAATTCCTTCCTGTTTCCCTGTTCCCCTTAAATTTTTGAAAAGGGGAACACTCATTTTAGGTGTCAACCTCCATCCTGTACATGCGAACTCTTGCACATCAAGTTGCTGGGGGACTAGGCACATTCTTTCCCACTCACACTAGCCAAGGCTGTTTGTGTAAGGGTGCAGGATCCACTACAATGTGTGAATAAGTGGATCTCTATTTTTTTGAGCCTTCACTTGAGCTCTTTTCTTTCAGTTTGCTTGTATTTTCTAATTCCTAGTTTTTGTTCTATCTTATGCTATTACATTTACTCTTATTATTACCTCTTACAAATGTGTATATTTTCTAATGAGAGAGAAAGGGAGTGGATCTGGATGGCGTGGAAGTGGGGAAGAAGCAGGAGAGGTGGAGGGAAGAGAAACCATAATCAGGACATACATGTGAGAAAAATTATAGACAATAAATATAACAGAGGTGGTCCTCAAGACCCCCTCAGTAGAGTACCTCCCCTTTTAGTCTGTGGAGTATGACTTGTATATTTGAAAAAGAAAGAACACCGTCATCCTTAAGGAAGTATGCTGATGTTCTTGGTCAAACATCTCTTATGATGTTTAAACCATTTTGGGTTTATGTCTCGTTTTAGATTTTTAGAGACTTGCATGAGTAAGACTCATCTGGAAAAAACTATGAGACACACAATTCACAAATATTCAAGATGTAACACAGTTCTCATCTCAAGCATTTAAACAAGAGTTTCATCCTGTATTGTAAAAGAAGGTAGAACTTCCTCGCTCCTTAAAAAAAACAGGTATGCAAATCAGGCCTACAAGCAGCAAAGATGGACTATGCCAGTAATTAAGGGAAATTGGAAGAGCACCAGAACTCCTAAGTTAAGGTTTGTTTGGTGTCCTGGGAAATTGCTGAACAGATAAAGCACTTTAATACAAACCAGATCTCCAAGTGCTACCTGTAAGAGGGAGGGGGATGGTAGCTATCTGAGAGAACACGTGGAGTTGTGGAGTATCAGAGTTCCAAACTCAGGAAGAGACTCACCTTCAATAAGTAAGAGAACAATCCAGCAAGGCACTTTTTGTCACCCATAGTCTGCAAAAACACATGCATACATGTAACCAGAAAACATATACACATGTGAACATGTATATATGTATATGATATCCTCTATAAAAATATACTCATGATAGAGATCAAGGGAGGGAGAGAGAGAAAATGAGAGAGAGAGAGAGAGAGAGCATAGTCTGTCTATTATATGCATGGCCAATATGAAAACATAAGGAGAAGTCACCGTATACCTGTTTCACTATGTGTATGTGTGCATGTGTACATGTATGAACATGTATGTATATATTCTTTTTTTTTTAAAGAATGAACAGGAAGCTAGCACCAAGTGTACTACAGCCAACTATAGAATGCAGACAATGAGAAAAAAGTCTCCCCTGGGGTAGAGCATATCAATATCAATGGTCAGACATAAAAACTTACATATAAGTAACATCATACAGACTGATCAGGTTATATATAGGAATACACACACACACACACACACACACAATATTATATAGATTGATCAGGTTATATTTAGAAATACACATATATACATACATACATGCTATAGCATTTAATAAAAAAGTGGCCATGAATTTGAAAAAGAATAAATGGGAGGGTTCCAAAGGATGAAAGTGAATATGGAAATGATGCAATTATATTACAGTCACAAAAGAAAAGAAAAGGTAAATAAAACATGGGAAGAATTGAATTCTACATATGATCAAAGGAATTAAACTCTTTCTGAAACCTAATTGTTTAATGAATGACCTTGCATCAATAAAAGTAAATTAGACCCTATGATTATAGCATAAATGTCATCTTAAAACCCACACTATCCTAGAAGCCCTGATCCTTCCAACCTCACAATAGTCTATTTGACTCGATGTTGGTATTACATTGTTTTAAAAACATGTTTCTGTTTTCAGATACATCTCATAACTTGTAAACCAACATTAAAATTTATTGAAAAGACATTTAAGCACAAGACTAAAAGATCTCACCTGTTACCTTCATAATGCATGTATTATCCATTCTCTGGCTAAATTACTAGAGAGAGACAACCTGAGATTCACACCTCCATCCAGTTTAAGTGTGCTCTCTAATCTGCACTGATCCCAGCTTACCTTTCAGCCCTGTGCTGCATATAAAAGCTCGTATCTCTACAAAATACACTCTCCTTTTCATTATTTGGTTCTCATACTTTTGCAACAAAGCACAGAGGCCACACAATAATCTGATAACATTACCTATCAAGGTAAATATCAAGAAAAAATGTCTTACAATAAAACTATGGCTCCAGGGTCCGTAGTCAGGAATTAGATAAAGCCCTGTCATAATAATGTGATTGACTGTATGACCTAGGGTCCTTCCCTAATTTTATTTCACAACTTGGGATGCACAGCTACAACATAGTATTAAATCGAAACATCAATAGTATGAATTCTTTGATTTAAGAATTAACAGATATTTGGGGAAAATTACAATTGATCATTAAGCTTTTTATGCATGCTAGCTTAAGCCTATATTTAATATACATTTGATTAGTCACTTATTTAGCTGTTGCATGATGCCAGATTTGAGGGAGTGATGAATTCACACTGAAAAAAAAATGTATTTCACAAGGCCATTGTTAAATATATACACGGTCATTTTTCTAAACCACTTTGTTTTATGATCATTGCTCTCCAGGCATAGCAATTAATAAATAATACATGAGGTTATATTGCTTTTAATATAAACAATGAGGACATGTAAGATAAAAACGCTAAGTAAGGAAAGCAAAATAATTTAATTGTGGAAACAAAATTTACTGTATTTGTTGTTAAAGTTCCTCAGTCATAGTTTGAAATTGAAAGTACTTTTCCCCTTTCCTAAATGTTCTCAAATTTAGGATGACGAGATTAAAGTTTCTGAAAACCAATGTGAGGTAAACTGTAAGATTAATTTATAAAGGAAGGTTTAGCCATTATAATGCAAATTCATTGAATACACTGGGCAAATAGAACATTAAAGGAATTCTATTACTGTTTTTGATATAGGCTATTGATCAACTAATTCTCCAAAATTAGGCCTTAAACTCTTTGAGTTAACAATTTTATACATTTCAGCTTAATTGTTTGTTTATATTTTGTGTCTGTGGAATCTGAATTACATTAGAAAATATTTGTTTTATAATTATTAAAAAAATCCCTATTGGCAACTTCTGAAACAAACTTTTCTCTCCCAAAGCCAATGGTTTGTAACTTTTGTATTAAATTATTAATTATATTCTGAGACTTCACAGTTTTATTTCCAATCCTGGAAGCAATATGCCAAAAAATTTTAAGTTTCAATTTTAGCACATGTGTAAGACTACTTTCCTAAATAACAAACTATCTAGATTTAAAATAGTCAATTAAATTGCATCCTTTCCAATATCTTTCTAACTCTGGGAAGGAATGCTATAAAGATCTGTGTTTATAATTACATTGAAGAGGTTGATCACTTCATTTTTTAAATAATTTTAAGAGTTGTTATGGTCATAGTGGTGGTTAATGTTGGTTTTCAATCTGGTAGAATTAGGAAATGCTGGAACGGAGACTCAGACCTCTGCATTTTCCTGGGAAAAGCATATAACCATACATGATTAGATCATGAGGGTTCTGTTGAAAAGGGTGGCTTAGGCTCAAGTGATTTGTGATAGGAAAGCATTATTTGGAGATGGTGCAAACATTGAGTGGCATCTAGTTGTAATACTTGTGTCCTTATTGTGGATCCCAGGAGATTGTATCTTGTAGTGGCACTTTATGCTGCTTTCTCTGCTTCTGTTCTCCAAGTACTTGAGATCACCTCAGTAATACAGTCAACCATCACTTTGTTCCACTTAAGCCCATTAGACCAACCATCCACAGGCTAAGCCCTCTGAAGCAGTAAGGCAAAATGTGGTATGAATCTGCCTCCTTTATGTTAATGTGATTAGGATGCTAAGGTAACCATTCCAGGAGTGGTAATGATGAAAATTTGAAGATGAATATTCAGATGTTTCTTAGAAAGAAAGCATGATATTATTGCTGAACCTATATCCTACAATAGATTATGACACTCTGTTAATATATGTTGTGTTTTGCTTTTCTTCATTGATCAATGTCTACATTTTAAGTGGGGCATGATATGTAATGGTAGTAAAACAACTTTTATTCACATGGTTTACATTCTACTTATGGTGAAGGACATACAGGAATGTCAAAGTGGGGGAACAAAATCTCTGAAAATCCCAAATAAAATAAATTGGAACTTTATATACAAACCCAATTTCATAAACAGGAACACACACACACACACACAGAGAGAAACATTCTCACACACAAGACCTCTGCAATGTCTCAAGAATTTTTAACTTGCTTTTGTGCTTTCATACCTTATATTCCCATATTTAGAAATCTATATTCTTAGTTCCTTAAGATCAGAAATTTAAAGGGGAACATTCGAAAAGAAAATTACTGATTCTACTTTCCTACAAATGGCAATAGTAATAAATGAAATATAATCTGACAGCTTAAATTTAATCAGTATGTCACTGTTTTGTCTTAATAGAGCAAAATCATCCTGGGTTGAATACTTAATTTACTTTCAGCCGCAAGAGGTGGGTAATGAAATCAGGAGTTCACTCACTAGTAGGCTATAGCAGGTAGTACAATTAGGCTGCTCATAACAATTTAAATTAGATCTGAATCGTGGAAGACTTTGCTAATTTAGACAAGTATAAGTTTGGAAAGCGCCATGACTCCTGCATGTCAATTAGGCATGGCAGGCCTTGCATGATGATTCTCTGACATTTGCAGGTGATACTTTTAAGTTGCTGGCAATGCATGCATGCAAAGCACCAGGGCTTGTAATAGAAAATATTCATTATAGGTGTATACAAATAAGGTTTTCTTCCCCCAAGACTCCATTTTAGCACTGGAAAGGGCAAAGGAGAGGCAACCAATTAGTAGAAAGAAAGTCATTTTGTTTTGAGTATCAAGGGAATAGAATTAGACTAAAGGCTTAAACAAACAACCCCGCACCATTTAGTTTCTTTTGTGGGATTTGCTACAAAATGAAACAGTCATAGGGAATTCTTTCCATTTTGTGACTCATTTGCCCTTTGTCTAATCATGGGAAAGCCTACTTCTTTTTTTTTTTTCTTCCTTTTTTTCCCCCATGGATAGAAATCAAAGTATTTTTTAAATTTTTTTTTGCAATTTCATTTTTTATTAGATATTTTCTTCATTTACATTTCAAATGCTACCCTTGACGTCCCCTATACCCTCCTCCCCACCCCCCACCCCCGTTCCCCAACCCACCCACTCCCACTTCCTGGCCCTGTCATTCCCCTGTACTGGGGCATATAATCATCACAAGGCCAAGGGATTCTCTCCTCCCAATGATGGCCGACTAGGCCATCTTCTGCTACAGATGCAGCTAGAGACAAGAGCTCTTGGGGTACTGGTTAGTTCATATTGTTGCTACACCTATAGGTTGCAGACCCCTTCAGATCCTTGGGTACTTTCTCTAGCTCCTTCATTGGGGACCCTGTGTTCCATCCAATAGATGACTGTGAGAATCCACTTTTGTATTTGCCAGGCACTGGCATAGCCTCACAACTATATCAGTGTCCTGTCAGCAAGATCTTGCTGAAATATACAATAGTGTCTGGGCTTTGGTAGCTTCTTCATACATTGAAGTGAAATTTGTTGACAACGTGATTCAGAGATAAACTTACATAAAACTAAACATGCTTTTTAAGGTAGACACAATGTTAGCAAAAATAAGATAGTTTGTCATTTGCCTTTCCATGATAATATGCTACAACTTAGAAGGGAAATTCGGTTATACTAAAAGAAATAGGGAAATAATTCCACTAATATTCTGAAGAAATGATATATTTATTGACATTTTCAATTATGAAAAATGTAAGGAAAAACTTAGTTTTGGAAAAATTAGCAAATATTTATTTTAATGAACAAAGACAGAGCAGTACTTGCATTTTGTAAAAATCTACGATTTAATGTAACATATTTAATTCTCTCTCTCTCTTTCTCTTGCTCTCTCTCTCTCTCTCTCTCTCTTTGTTGTAGAAAAATACCTGATGAACATATGAACATGAAATATTTTTTTTATTTTTCCTCCTGGATTAAGGAGAAATACAGTCCATTCACATTCTTTATGGGTGGGTTCAGGACTGTAAAGAAGTTAGCTACATGGTTCTCAAAGTTAGAAAAAGGAGTCCAAGTGATGGTGCTCAGCTTGCTTTTGGCTCTTCACTCAGTAAAGTATCCAGACAAGATAGTAGACTACTGCTACTCATATTAAGGGTGGGTTTTCCCATCTCGATTAAAGTAATCGAAAAATAGCATCTTAATCACTCCCAAAGTAGTATCTTCTACATAATTCTAGAGCATGGCAAATTCACAATCAACATCAACCATCATAGGTGTTTTCTTTCATTTATTGACATGTTAAAATTTTGGGTTTCTCATATTAAAGTACAAGTGTTTGTTCAACTACTAGAGACATAAAAGTGAAGAGTGGTTGACACTCATGTAAAATGACACGAACTAGGTAAGGTAGCAGAATATCCATTTATCATTTACACTAGATCTGATACAATCAGAATTCCTCATTCAGTGTTGAGAAGTAAAATGTAAATGTTAATTCCAAAGGTGTTTCTCAGGTATTGAATGAATTTTCAAATATAACTTTTTTCTACACCAAAAGAATACAAGGTACAATCTTGGAGAATTTTCCAATTTCACTTGTATGAGTTTGCTTAGTTTCCTTCTTCCTTTATTTTTATTTTTATTTTGTATTTATACATGTCTTGGCAGTTCAATATTACTGATATTTTATATAATCTTGTAAGTTCTCACTGTAGATCCTTTTATTGTTTTTATTATGTCCATTTCATTATTTTTACATAGTAAATGAAGCTTGAATTAATTTAAGGTTATTTTAGAAAATCTAATAACTAGTCAAATATTTTAAAATATATTTTGAGGTGTTTTATGAAAGAAATATTTCATACTTCAACCATTTCCATAAAGACATTTTAAATTATATTTTGATTTTATTTCTTATTTGTATATGCAGGTCTACTAAAGTGAGTGTGTGTGTGTGTGTGTGTGTGTGTGTGTACTAGCCATAGTGGTGGAAGTCAGAATAATTTTCATGAGTGTTTTATCTTCTGCCAAATGGGTTCAAGAAATATAACTCAGGTCTTCAAGGTTGATTGCAGATAGTTTTGCCCTCTGGGACATCATGTTAACCCAAACTTTAGTTCTTGTGGCTTCAAATTAGGAATAGACTTACAAAGTTCGAGTTTCCATTGCTCCCAAAGGATACTGAACTAGAGTAATGTTTAAAAAAAAAAAAAAAAAAAAAAAAACTCCTGTGCAATGTCATTGAAGAGTTAGTATTAATAATTAGGTTCAGAAAATAAATGTCTCCTGCTTCTATGCTCCTTAAGATGGCCTGACTATATTATGAGTTATAAGAATTATACTGTGACTAATATAATCAGCCTACCCTTATAGAATGATGGTTTTTGTTTGTTTGCTTGTTTGTTTATTTTAGTTTTACCCTACACAGGGACACTCTACTGTAGCTATTCCCACTGTTTCTTCTTGATTTTAATATCAAATGTGTTGATTTGAGGCTCACAAATTCTGGTTCTGACATGCCTACCTGAATGACAAGAGAAGACAAGATCTCAGTGGAAATATATTGAGGGAAAAAGTTGAATATAGGTATTCACGAGAAAAAATATAGAGAAAGGAGTAGAGACAGAAAAACATTAATACCCCGTGGACACTACATACCAGCCTCGTTTTCATTTTGTGGAATTGGCAGACACAGTGTATGCCTGCAGCAACTGTGCTTTGCCTTCTCAGACTCTGTCAGCAGGAACAGCTAGACTCCCTGCTCAGAGGATGTAGCTGATATGGCTGGGAAGTTGTGAGCCTAAGATTGGGGAAGACACCTGGCACTGAATCTGTGGGACTATTTGATCCCTGAAGATTGCTCTGTTTATTGCAAACTTTGAAGTTTCTTTTCTGTTCTTTCTGGCTAAAGTGTGAATATATCTATTACCGACCTTCCCAGCCAATACAGAAATCCTCAATCAGCTAGAGTTTTCGGGAGACTGAACACTATTATTGGTGACAAAAGACAGAATTAAGGTGAGAACAGCAGTGAAGATATCAAGAAGAAGCTGTTCTTCCAAGGGGTAGAAGTGATTATCAAATAATGTGCTCAGGGCATTCTGCAGAATGGATGTTTGCATGCCTCTCTTTCAAATGTATGAGGCAAAAGTTAAATCCCAAGGTAGGGGGTTGGGAAATGATGAGGTCATGAAGATAGAAACTGCAAAGAAGGGAATTATTGCCCTTATAAACCAGCTAATAAAGAATCCCTTGCCCTTCTACATTAAAGCATGCATCAAAAAGAAATATATAAAGTGCTTTGAGACCAACCAGTCTTCAGTGACTGGAGCTTAGGCCTGATCTGCATCAATAATGTAAAGAAATCACTTCCTATTTTTGGAGTTACCCACTTTATCTTATTTTGTAACAATATGAAACAATTAAGGTAGAGCCGTTCCCTTTATTACTGATAGTAATATCGACCATGATGTCTTAAACTCAATTCTAGAAATAGGTTTTTATGGCTCAAAAATATTTTCACTGAAAATTATAATCACACCAACTAATTTTAGAATTCAGATGCAATTTTTGTATACTGCTAGAAAGGTGACTACAATTACAATTGTAAGTGGAGACTTTCTGGGTGGGTTGATGTCCCTCTCCTTCCACTTCAAGTCCTGCCTGGCTACAGGAGGTAGCCACTTTAGTCTCCACATCACCTGATGGTAGGAATCTCAGCTAGGGTCACAGTCAAAGACTCTCTGGGCCTTCCCTGTCCCAATTCTCCATCTAGTCCCAGAGATAACCCAGAATTTGGCTTGCCGACAAAATGTGCAGGGACAAAGATGGAGCAGAGATTGAGGGAATGCCCAACTGAGAGGACCTAACCCAGTCCATTTTAGAACAGGGGGCCATATTGGTTTCATTAAGTTTCAGTTTCCCAAAGAAGCAGGCAAGGATCCTCAGGAGAGCCATAGGCGTGGGTCAATAGTGACCTGACATTTGGCCAAAAGGGAGGATAAGCCCAGAGCTGAGTCAGTTGCTGGGACATCTAGCTGAAGGAGATAAGGAGGCTGGAGCTAAATCAGTTCTTGAAGTTCTTCAATCCCTTACCAGAAATAGTAGAACTAACATAGCAGCCACTCTAATATGCACTAGTAACTGCTACATTCCTAGACAATCATGTTAGAGATTACCTAATCCCTCCAGAAAACTACACTAGCCCTGTATAAAAGGGTTCCTGGGACATCAGCTGGTTGTCACCATTTTGATAAATAGTTGACACCCACATGTTAGTAATTTCGGTAGAGTAAAGGCTCTTTGTTGTTGTATATTATTTGAGTCTGAGCATCATACTTTAGGGATTCTTGAACCCTAACAAAACCAATGACCATTCCAACTTAAGATCCATCCCATGTTAGAGAACCAGCTCCTGACACTGTTAATGATGTTCTGCGAATTTGCAGACAGGAACCTAGCATAACTGTCTCCAGAGAGGATACATCCAGCAGCTGATAGAAACATATACAGAGACCCACAGCTGAACATCAAACAGATCTCATAAATTCTTATGGAATAGTAGGGGATAGAATTGAGAATCCCAGACCAGTCAAAGACACCATAAGAAGACATACAGAGTCAACTAACCTGTGCCCATGGGGGCTCAAAGAACCACTGACCAAAGAGCATACAGATGATGGATCAAGGACCCTATACATTTGTAGCAGATGTGGAGTTTGGTTTCCATGTGGGACCCCTAACACCTGAAGTGGGTACTGTCTCTGACTTTGTTGCCTGTCATTGGATTCCATTATCCTAACTGGACAACTTGGTCAAGTCTCTGTGAGAGAGGATGTACTAGATGTCCCAGTGTAGGGCGGTAACCACGGGGGTGGGGTGGGGGGCTTCCATTTCTTTGATGAAAAGGGAAGGAAATAATGGGAGGTACTTGTAAGGATGGGACTGAGGGGAGAGAATGGAGGAGAGATGCAATCAGGATGCTAAGTAATAAATAAATTATTGGAAAAATTATAAATGGAGATTGAGGTTTCTTTGACATGTTTTGTATTTCAAATTCTCTCTACTCCATTAAAAGAGATATAGAGACATAGACTATTTCTTTCTTATGCATACATGACATGTTTGCTTTGTCTTTCTGCAGCAAAATATCTGAGGATGGAGAATTTATAAAACATAAAACAAACAAAAATCCAACAAATCCAAACAAAAGCAAACAAACAAAAACGACATATGTAGCATACAGTGTCCCTTGCTCTCACTCAACTTCTGGTCAAATACAAGAAATTTCCTTGTATAAGAAAGTAAAACAAAACAAATCAACATGGAAGGCATGTGGGCATTTTCAAAGGAAGAAGACCTGGATATCTAGAAGAGCTAAACCATTACCACAAGAGACTTTCTTGACTCCAAATGTCCATTAAAGATACTACCACATCTACAGGCCAATAACTGGGAACTGATACTTATGAGTTTCAATGAGGACAACTAGAGTTTTTAAAAGTCACACTATGCTAAGTGGCACTAGAAAATAAATTTTAAGCCTCTGAAATTCTTTTATTAAATGCCATATCCTAATATGATGTTGAAGACAGAGGCTATGGTATGCTTTAATCTTCAGGAGTATGATAAGACAGATACCAAATGTTTAAGCCACTCAGTGTATGTAATTTTCTATGGCAGTTCTAGGAGATAAAGAGACAGGGAAAGCTGTAATCTGTAGCCACACAGGTAGAATAATGCATATCTTTGTTTTCTATGCTGAATGTATACTTATGTGAGCTAAAGCCAAGCATTATCATTATCTTCTATTAATTTAATTTCCTCTATCATAGGGCTCTGGGGAAGGGCTGAGTTCTCTAATTTTATGTCAACTTACTTGCCAAGGGGAACTAATGATATATGTTGCTAAAACAAGATTGAACATGTCATAGACTAAAAATGGGGAACTTGTTGTTTTGTTACTTTTTGGTTCCATTATGGACAGAAAAAGGAACTTAGAGAGAACATGTAAGGGTCTGGAATTCAATGATGGAGATGTTACAGACAAAACTATGGGTATTTTAGAGAAATTAATACAAGATGCTTGAACATAGCTAATAAAAGCTGAGATGTAGGTGCAACTCTTGATTTTTTTTTTTTTATTCCTCTTGGGATATTGTGGAATAAATTCCTGAGCACAGAGAGAAATGGAAAGCTAGAGGTTAGGGAGACATATGTTATTTCATGAGTAAGTTGTTTTATGGAGGTAAAGTCAAGAATAATAAAATATAGATATAAATCTTTAAGTGACAACTGGCTAGTGGAATACTCACAAAATATTAGAGGATTAGTATGAATTTGTTGTTTAAGATTGAATAGATTTTATTATGCATTCATGTTAGACTAGGACAATTTTTCCTGTTTACCATTCAGACAACTTTATAGCCTAATTTATTATTAGAGTTCTTATTTAACTTATTTGCTGAAGACTTGCTGTTGGCTAAGGATCTTTAAAAATGAGGACAAATGAGGAAATGAGATACAGGTTTTTGGTTTTTGTTTTTTGTTTGTTTGTTTGTTTGTTTTTCTTCTGAGACTCTCTCAAGATTCAAACTTCTCACATCCCAGGTCTGCTGGGCTTTCTAGATGTTCCTCCTGTCTGCACCCCCAATTATTGCATATTTTGATTCATTCTCCTAGCCCTCAGGGCATTTCACCTGTCTCTCCCCACATCTGATTCTGCCCCTCTTTTTATCCTCCCCACTCCTCTCTTCCACTTAGTTTCATCCCTCCTGCTGCCTCCTGTTTATGATTTTGGTCCCCTTCTAAGTGAGTTTCAGATATCCATACTTGGGCCTTCCTTCTTGTTAAACTTTCTATGGTCTATGAGTTGTATCATGGGTGTTCCAAAATTTTTGGTTAATATCCACTGATCAGTGAGTACATACCATCCATGTCCTTTTGGGTCTGAAAATGAGGATGAAATTATCTGAAATGCCTAACTGTGGGGTGATGGTACCGGAAGAGACTATCTCTAGTAGATAGACATGGCCTTCAGTTGAGGCAGTGGACTTCCCACTCATCTTCAGAATTTTTAATCCAGAATTGCTCATGTCTAAAGTAAATACAGGGACAAAAATGGGGCAGAGACTGAAAGAAAGGCCACCCAGTGACCAGCCCACATTGGGAACCACTCCATGCATGCATACCAAATCCTGACGCTATTACTGAGGCCATGTTTGTACATTCAGACAGGAGCCTGGCTTGGCTGTCCTCAGAAAGGCTCTACCAGCAGCTGACTGAGACAACTGTAGATACTTACAGTCAACCATTGGATTGATATTGGGGACCAATATGGGAGAGTTAGATCAAGGACTGATGGAGCTGAATGGGATCACAACCCCATAGGAAGACGAACAATGTCAACTAACCTGGACCCATCAGAGCTCTCAGGGACTAAACCAAAATCCTGGCCTCAGGCATGTGTGTAGCAGAAAACATCCTTGTATGGCCTTAGTGGGAGAGGATGCTCTTAATCCTGTGGAAACTTGATGCCCCAGGGAAAAGGGATGCTGGTGAGGGTGGGTGGGTGGGTGGGTGGGTGGGTAGGTGGGATAGCACCCTCTCAGAGGTGAGAGGGAGGGGTGATTGGGAAGGTAAGCAACTTTTGGATATAAACAAATAAAATAATTTAATAACGATTTTTAAATGCAAATTTCTGCTACTCACAAAACTATCCTGCAACCACAAATTGCTTGACATTAGTGCCAGCCCTTTCCATCGCTGACATGAAAAGAGGAATGATTTTTAGCATAAACATGAAAAACCTTAAGTTTAGTCTCCCCGATTCAAGGTAGGGAGGGAGGCAAACTTAGAAAAAGAAATGTTGAATGATAAATTGAAAAATAGTTTACACAAATTTTACAATTGCTATTCATTCAAATAAAATTTCTATGGTTACAGAGATACAGAGATAGTTTTTGTTAATCATTCATGATGAGAGATATTTTTTAATTGATCATTTAGTTTATTAAATTTCAAATGATATGCCCCTTCCTGGTTACCCCTTCCAGAACCCCCCACTCCATCCCTCTTCTCCCCTTTCCTGTTTGCCTCTATGTGGGTGCTCCTCCCCACTCCTTACCCAAGGCCATCAAGCCTCCCTTCCGTCCCATTTATGTCATATCATTTGTATCTGGAGTCCTGGCTACCTCTATGTATATTCTTTGGTTGGTGGTTTAGTCCTTAGGAGCTCTGGGTAGTCCAGTTAGTTGATATTGTTCTTCTTATGAGGTTGTAATTAGATAATTTTCTGATAACATAAAATGTGGATTATATTATGACATAAAACCAAAATAAAATTAGGAATGGGTTTAAGATTATCCTTTATTCCAGAAATTAAGACAATATCACAAAAGTAAGTTTAATATTATTAAATTACTTTTATGACATTGAAAATTGTTAGTTCATTTCATATTTTTCTGATTGCTTTGAGTTTCATTAATTTAATAAAAGCAAAGCAACATGGATTTGAATGGAAGGAAATGAGGACAGTCTGCTAAAAACCAATTTAACCACATTTCTTCATTATTGCATATTGTCTTACTTCTACCTGAGCAATGTAAACACTACTTTCCAAGTCATTTTTTGGCAATTCTGTGCACTGTATTTACTTCTATTTTGGGCATACTAAAAGCATCCCTTGAGATAGCTCTAAAATTATGTGGAAGCATTTCTTTGGATGTTAAAAATAAATAAAAGTAAAAGCTTAAGAGTTTTTTTCTTGGCTAAGAATTATATTACATATTATATTTGCTCTTTCACCAAAAATTGGCTTTCTCACTTTTAGCATGTCATCATATTAAAATACTTAGTACTACCATTTCACCCCCACTTCCATATTCCTCCCAAGAAACAACCCTCTCCTTATGATGAAATATTATATTAATTAATTGACTACTACTCTCCATTTTTTAGGGGATGCAATAATTGACATAGAGAAGCAAAATGCATGCACTTTAATTATCTTCTCTTATTCCTACACTCCAGTGAGCCTTTAGATATCTTTCTAGGATGAAATATTAAGGACTCGGCAATTATGTACAGAAACAATGTAATCTTTTTCGTTTTGGCATTTTAAAAAAACAAAGGGGAAAATCTGTGTGTTCAAGGCCAGCATGGTCTACAGAGTGAGTTGTAGGTCAGCCAGGGTTCCATAGAATAATCTCTGTTGCAAAAAGCCAAACCTAATCAAACAAAATCAAGAAAACAAAAAAGTTAAGTCATATTTCGTCATGGTTATGATTTGCTTTTGATTCAGCAAGACAGGTTCTGCTTTTTGGTAACAGTGGAAAGTTCCTGCAGGGAGAGTTTGCAGATCCAGTTTGAGGTGTTCAGTGAAGTCAAAATCTCAGTCCATAGCTCTAAACTCCTACCCTTACATATGTCCATCCCTTCACATCAAGAACATCCAAAATCAAACATTCTGATCAGGAATACTAGAGTCACACTAGAGAGCACCTATTTTTCAAGGTGTCAGTAACAGTATTGGGCAAATTTGTCATTGAGTTGTATTTTATGAACAGTCTACTAAAAATATCCAAAATAACATAACATGGAAAATAATGCAATCATTTTATGTATGTTAATATTGGTTATTAAGTGAGTCTATACAGTAATACGATATTAGATAACATTTTAATATATGTACATCAAATCATATTGTTAAACATACCATCTGTTTTCTGAAACATTTAGCCATTTTAAATTTAATTAAACTTGTTTTTTTTCAGTTTTTTTTTTAAATTTTATTTTATGTGCAAAGTAGTTTTGTCTGCACTCATGTCTTTGTACCACATGAAAGCAGTGCCCCAAGGTAAGAATAAGGCATCCATTCCCCTGAAATTAGAATTATAGACGTGTGTGAGCCATCAGTAATAGTGTCAAGTTTTAGTGTCTTCCCAGGAGGTAGATCCCCAGTTGGGCTGGTCATTGGATGACCTTTCCCTCAGTCTCTTATCCATTGTTGTCCTTGCAATTCTTTTAGATACATAATTCTCTTCTATCACTCTGTAGTCTCTCAGGTTTAATGATCTCCTTCCTTCCTCTTTCACATTCCCTATTCCTCATTTTCTATTTTTAATGTTCAAGATCTCTTGGTTAAGTACCTCCCAGAGCTGTGTCTCTAGTTGCATATGTAGCAGAGGATGGCTTAGTCGGCCATCAATGGGAGGAGAGGCCCTTGGTCTTGCAAAGATCATATGCCCCAGTACAGGGGAATGCCAGGGTTAGGAAGCTGGAGTGGGTGGGTTGGGGAGCAGGGTACGGGGGAGGGTATAAGGGGGCTTTGGGGATAGCATTTGAAATGTAAATGAAGAAAATATCTATTAAAAAATCTCTTAGTTAGAGATAGACCAATTTTAATGTGGATTATCTTGATGACCATGTATATAGAGCTATTTTTGAACAGCAAAAGGCATTAATTACCCTTCTGTCCAAATCTGTCATTGACCAATAGTTGAGCTAGTAGAAGTAGGGCTGTATGGTCTTCCCTATACGTGATTAGATGCTGTTGGGGCCATACTTGTGCAGGTCTAATACTGGCAGCTACAGAAGCTCTGATTTATGGCTGCTGTGCCCAGAAGATGGTATTTCCCTGACCTATATTTTGGCTCTTATATTCTTCACCTCTCTTCTGTATATTCCCAGAGCCTCTCAGAGCTTCTCTATAGTAAATTCCTTTATAGTAAGAATGGAAACTACTTTTGTCCAGTTTGTTTTTAAATGCTCAGTGTATTTTTCTATTTTGAAGCACACTGTTATAAATAACAAACAGAAGAACCTGCTCTTGTGCCTATGTAAACAATACATATCCATCAACATTTTCCATCAGTCCTTATTCTTCCCATCTCATGTTTCTCAGCCTCAAGAGTCCATGTATCTCTACTTATTTTCTCTCATAATTTATGTCCCACAGATGAGTATATTATGATACTGGTTTTCATTTATTGTTTTTCTTTGCATTTGATTAAATACAACATTCTCCACTTCTATCCATGATGATCGAAATGGCAAGGGGATATTGTTTTTAATGGAAGAATAATTCTTCCTAGTTTATATGTACCAAATTTCCAACCCACATACCAACCTTCATTATTTAAGTTGTTTCTGTTTACTCTACTATTGTAATAATGGTGTTATTTTTACTTAAATGGAATTTTGTATATCTGACTATTAACTACTCACAAAAAGCATAGTTTTCACTGTTTCTTATTTTGTCGCCTTTCCTTCCACTTCGTTGATTATCCCCAAAGCTGTGTAAAGGCTTTTAAATTTTGCATAAGCTTTTTTCTTGTTTTCCTTTTATTTAATTTATTATAATTTTAATTGATTCAGATGCATATATAATATGATTTTTCTATCTTTCTATATGCCTTTATGCATTTTATAGCATCTATTATGTTATATTCTCAAAACAGATTTGAGCCTCTCTTTTTTGTATACGAAAGTAGTACCCCTTGAATGGAAGACCTCGGTTTATTTCCTGCTTTTCTCTAGAACATAGTAAAGTGTTTGTTATGAAGAAGTTGTCTTATAAGTATTTGAATAAAAATCTAAAACCATTTAAGTTATATTTTATTGTAGCTGTGCTGTCCATACATCAAATAGTAAAATTTTACTTGTGAAGGATTATGTTAGAAGGCAAATACTCCATTTAAAAGTCTAGTTAGAATACTTAAAATACTTGAAACGATACTTAACTATATGTGGAAGACAGAAGCCAACTTAAAAATCCATGCTGCTCTACAAAATATGATGTAGATGTTTAAGTACTCTTATACACTCATGATAGTTTCAGTATGTTATATGCACAAAGTAAATTGTCCTGAGAAGTGTTTACAGATGAATTAGTGAAGTACACTGAATGTTTTATTTGTATCCTTGCCAATTTGAAACATGCCTGATATTTTGAGCATTGACTCAAATATATATTTGCTCCTAAATGATGTTTGAAGTCTCTTACTTAATAAAATCAAATGCTGTATTTCCTAAGTATATTGAACATGTACATTTCTTCTTATATTAATTATTGCAAAATACAAGCAACTAACTTCTACCAACATGTTCAAAACTAAAGCAAAGTATAATATTTATTATGAATGCATAATAAATTATGGTTGGAAGAAAATTATTAAGGTTGGAGAATCTGTAGATTAATACTTGGAAGTAGTAGAATATTTGTCTTTCAAGATCTTTCAGATATGCTGGAAAGCAGTTCTAGTTGTCACAACTGGGGAAGGGTGTGGATGTGGCTATCTATAAGTCAACATCCCACAATAAGAGACTTGGCAAATCAAAACTTAAAATGTCAGTGATGTCATAGTAGGAATCCTGTTCCAAATATATTTATATAAACAAAATCAAGAATATTTCCCAAGGGTTTTTTTTTTCTAATTCCTTTTAGCTATAGTACATTGTACACTAATGAGAACAATAACACTTTTGGCTTTACCAACCCTTGACTAAAAACCATGACTTAAAATATTAAGTGCAAACATATCCTAGATAAGCATTGTTATAAGTATTGAAAGCAGAGCATTGTATATTAAAACCATATACCAAATGGTCAGCTCTGAAAGTGTAGATATACTATTATATAGGCTGAGCATATTATATTTAGGAATAAGTATATAAATATATAGATAAAATAACAATTAAAAACTTGAGGCCCTGAAATTTAGAAAGAGCAAAGATGGGTATATGGTAGGAGGAAGAAGGGGTTGGGAAATTATGGAATTATATTATAATCTCAAGAATATAATTAAAAACAGGTGATGAAATTATATCCAACATTTTGGTAATGGTGAACCAGACCAGTTTTCTCCTAAGCAGAGGAAAAATAATGATCAGCCTTTGCCAGTCTTGAAGGAACATTTCTGGAAGCTGATTCTTGGTGTGACTCAAACCAAACAAGTGAAAGATCTGTCTGACAAGAACTTCAAATCCCTGAAGAAGGAAATTGAAGAAGACCTCAGAAGATGGAAAGATCTCACATGCTCATAGGTTGCCAGGACTAATGTAGTAAAAATGGCCACCTTATCAAAAGCAATCCACAGGTTGAATGCAATCCCCTTCAAAATTCTAACCTGATTCTTCCTAGAGTTAGAAAGACCAGTTTTCAAATTCATTTAGAATAACAAAAATGTAGGATAGTGAAAACTATTCTCAACAACAACAACAACAACAACAACAAAACTTCTGGGAAAATCACCATCCTTGACCTCAAGCTATACTATAGAACAGTAGTGATAAAACCTACATGGTTTGATACAGAAACAGGCAAGTAGATCAAAGAAATAGAACTGAATACCCAGAAATAAACCCACACACCTATGGTCAATTGATATTTGACAAAGGAGCTAAAACCATTCAGTGGAGAAAAGACAGCATTTTCATCAAATAGTGCTGGTTCAATTGGCAGTCTGCATGTAGAAGAATGCAAATTGATCCATTCCTATCTCCTTGCACAAAGCTCAAGTCCAAGTGGATCAAGGACCTCCACGGAAGATGAGATATGCTGAATCTAGTAGAAGTGAAAGTGGAGAAGAGCCTCAAATACTTGGGCACAGGGAGAAACATCCTGAACAGAATACCAATGGCTTATGCTTTAAGAACATCAATGGGACCTAATAAAATAGAAAAGTTTCTGGAATGCAAAGCACACTGTCAAAAGGACAAAACAGCAACCTACAGATTGGGAAAAGATGTCTATCAGCCCTATGTCCAATAGAGGGTAATATCCAATATATACAAAGAACTCAAAAAGGCAGACTCCAGATACCCAAATAACTCTATTAAAAAGTGGAGTAGAGAGTTAAATAAAGAATTCTCAACCAAGGAATATTGAATGGTTGAGAAAAACTTAAAGAAATGTTCAAAATCCTTAGTCATCAGGGAAATGCAAATCAAAATGACCCTAAGATTCCACCTCACACCAGTTAGAATGGCTAGGATCAAAAACTCAGGTAACAGCTGATGCTGGTGAGGATGTGGAGAAAGAGGATCACTCTTCCAGTGCTGGTGGGACTGCAACCTAGTAAAACCACTTTGGGAATCTGCCTGGCAGTTCCTGAGAAAATGGAAATAGTTCTACCTGAAGACCCAGTTATACAACTCCTAGGCATATACCCAAAAGATGCTCAATCATATGACAAGGACACATGCTCCACTATGTTCATAGTTGCCTTATTTATACTAGCCAGAAGTTGGAAACAACCCAGATGTCCCTCAACAGAAGAATGGATACATAATATTTGGTACATTTACACTACACAGTGATTAAAATCTATGACTTCATGAAATTTGCAGGCAAATTTATGGAACTAGAAAATATGATCTTTATTTAGGTAACCCAGAAACAAAAGAACACACATGGTATGTACTCAATAATAAGTGAAAACTAGCTCAAAACTCTCAGTGCCCATGATACAACCTAAAGACCATATGGAGAATAGAAGGAAGGAAGACCAGGTGATGTATGCTTCAGTCCTGCATTGAGGGGGGAACAGGACGATTGTGGGAGGGGAAGAGGGGGGAAAGGGAGGGAGAAAGAAGGGGAGGAAGTAAGTGTGGTAGTGTAAGATCCTGGAGATGTGAGAGAGGTACAGAGGGACAGGAACCTGAATAAAAATAGACAGCAGGGAGAATGAGGAACTGAGGATAACCACTGGAGGGTCCAAGACACCAGAGAAATGTGAGGCTCCCAGGACCCAACAAGATTGACTTTAGCTGTAATGCGCAGAGAAGGGGAAGATAGAACCTTTGAAGACTACTTCCAGTAGAGAGGCATGACCCCTGGTATAGGGATGTGGTCACACACGCATCTAAAAGTTTTTTAACCCAGAAATGTTCATTCCAAAGGAAGAATGGGGGAAAAAATGGAACAGAAACTGAAGGAAGGGCCATTCAGTAACGGGCCCACCTGGGGATACATCATGTCTGCGGACACCAAACCCAACACTGTTGCTGTGGTCAAGAGAAGCTTGTGGACAGGAACCAAGTGTGGCAGTTCCTTGGGAGGTCCAGACAGAAACTGATGCTTGGAGTCAACCATCAGACTGAAATTAGGGAGCCTGATGGGGGAGCTGTCAGAAGGACTAGAAGAAAGGAGAGGGATTGCAACCCCGTTGGAAGAACATCATAGGCTGGCCTGACTACCCAGTTCTTCCAAAGTCTAGACCACCAACAAAGGAGTATATCTAGAGGGATCCATGGCTCCAGATATTTATGTAGCAGAGGATAGCCTTGCATGACAGCAACAGGAGGGGTGGCCCTTTCTTCTAGGGAGGTGTGATGCCCCAGAATAAGTGGATGCTGGTACAGTGGGGATGAAGAGGGTGGGTGGGTAGGTGAGCACTCTAATAAAGGCAAAGAGGAGGGGGAGAGCAGATGTGGGATGGAGGGTTAGGGAAGGGATAATCAACCAGGAAGTGAGATATCATTTGAGATGTAAATGGAATGATTAATAAAATAAAAGTAGAATTTTGATCTAAAAAATTTATTTACTGGCTCTTCCTGAAAACCAAAGTCCAGAATTAACTTCACCTTGAGAAGAACTTCTATGACTGATGAAGACACAACTCCTCTCCACCTGACAGAAAAAAAAAAAAAACAAAAAAAACAAAAAAAACTGCATCTCATGAAATTGTAAGTCTGGAAGCAGGATAGCTAAGTATTCCACTTTTGCTGCTTTAATCCTCACCTCCCTGTGAAGTGATAGAGGCTTTAATGCCCTCTTTTAAGTCAAGGGAGATATTTTCCTCAGCAGGTACTTTCCATTTATGAGAACTTAACCTGACAGTTAAAAAAAAGAAAAGAAAAAAAAAAACAATATTTTTTTGTTGCTGTTTACCACTAAGTGGAAGAAAACAACCTGTTTCTTATTTTATCCAATATGAAAACAAAGTATGTGATTTAATTTAAATTTAGATCTTAAAATTTGACCACTTAGCAGCACTTCTTTCCAAAGCCCACACAGATAATATTCCTCATGCATTAGAATTTAGCAGTGGAAAACAGCATTTAGCATTTAGAGGAGACAGGAAGTTCATATCAATAAACTTTTCAACTCTTTAGACCTATATGATTTTGAAACATTAAACTGCAACTTTGCAGAAATAGAGAAACTACTTAATTATTTAGTGTTAATTTTTTAATTTAAATATAATTCATAGCATGGCCTGCTTTAGGAAAACTAAGAAATATAGTTCTGAGAACAAAAATTTTATAGAGCGTTCTGATATTAAACTGCTGAAAAGAAAGCAATCAACAAGGGAATGGAAATCTCCAAATTACAAAATCACTTTCATTAGATGTTTCTAAGATTAGGTCATATGATTCTTCATCTCTCCTGGGAAAAGACTAGGTGGATAACACTACACAATAATAAATCCTTTCGGGTTTCTAGTTCTTATAGGCCATTCATTAGTTACTAAATGATGCCACTATATAGTCCAGCTGGGCACAAATCTCTCAAAAATTTTATTCTTTGCATTTTAATACTCTTTTGATGGAATGGACAGTTTTGAAAACTCTGGGATCCTAGGGTTCCAGCATAATGAGCCAGGAACCATAGATCAACCAGTTAGGAAATGAATATCATCATTTGTATGACTAATTCAACACATTTATAGCAAAGAATCACGATTTCAGAAAACTTTCTCAACAGAGGATTTAGAAAACTTGGTATAGACAATAAATATGCTGAATACAAATGAGATACTCTATTTGACTGACAATCCAACAGGTTGAGATTTGTTGACATGAATTGGCTACTTCTATTTTGGATGAGAAAGATCTGCATTACTTTTAAAATGTTAAGGTCTACGAAACTGATTATACTTAAAAAAACTTTTTTTATATTCCTTATAGTTGAAGTTGAGTAGATAGGAGTCATTTCTGGAAGTGTAAGAATCCATCCTCCCTAGTTCAAGGTTGGGTTTAATGAAATCTCACTCCTTTAACATTCTTCCTAATGTTGTCTAGTTACTGTGTATGGTGATTATCACTTGTGGTGTGTTAGTAAATGTGTAGTTCTTAGGGGAAACAGGAAACATTCCTATGTTGGGCAAAGTCAAGATTGCTTTTAAGATGGTATCACCAAGTGCATAGTTGAAAAGCAATGTTAATCATAAGCTCCAGTGAGCTGATGTGAGCAAGCGCAGATATGTATGCCTTAAGTGTTCTGATTTGGTGTTGCTATTCTTTGAAGCATGTTTCTCTGTCCACTGACTTCAATTTTGCCAATATGACCACTTCAACACCAAGAACGAGTTATCACTTCATTACTAGCATCAATGGCTGGAGTCTTTTTCTCTGACCCATGAAACTTGCTTGTTAGCATCTATGAGTATGGTATCATCTCTGACATTTGAAGCATACAAAATATATTGACCATTCCTGTGCTAATATGACTATATCTCTGAATGATGACCTCATGCCTCCTACAGTGTTCATTACTTCTGTAATAGAATGCACAATCCCTATAACATCAGCAAGATTGCTCTTCATTTCTCTCTCAGACTTCAGTTTCATCACTTCAGGCTCATAGATGAAAACAAATCATATGGCTATTTCTACTCTCTCCCAGGCATACTGGCCATAGGACATTCAAAATTTGTGAACCATATTTAAGAATTCCAGATACTCAGCGTCATTTTTATTAAACATTTTTATTTATTTACATTCCATATATTACCCCCTTTTCCTGGGCCCCTCTCCCAGAGTTCTTCATCCCATCCCACCTCCACTTTGCCTCTGAGAGAATGCAGCCCTAACCTCATCTCCTACCCATGGAATCCTACTCCATTCCCCTAGCATCTCCCTTACCTAGGGCATCAAGATTCTACAGATTTAGGCATATCCCCTCCCACTGATGTTAGATAAATCATTTCTCTGCTACATATGTGTCTGTGGCTGTGGACAAGCCCATGTATGCTCTTTGGTTAGTGGCTTAGTCTCTGAGAACTTTGAGAGTTCCTGGTAAATTGGTACTGTTGTTGTTTCTGTGGGGTTGCCATCCCCTTCAACTCCTTCAATCCTTCCCCCAACTCTTCCATAAAGGTCCCTGACCTCAGTCCAATGGTTGACTGTAAATATCCTCATCTGCCTCAGTCAAACAGATAGAGTCTCTCAGAGGACAGGCATGCTAGGCTCTACAAGGTCAGCATGGCATCAGTAATGGTGTCAGGGTTTCGTGCCTGCCTATAGGATGGATCACAAGTTGAGCCAATCACTGGGTGGCCTTTCCTTCAGTCTCTGCTCCCTTTTTGTCACTACCTTTATTTTAGAGAGGAACAATTCTCAGTCAAAATTTGTGTTGGTGTATGGGAGGCCCTATTCCTCCATTGGGAACACTGTCATTTTAATCCCTCCATTTTCTCAACACTAAAACATAACAATTATCTTTAATGGATTCCATTCCTTTCCTTTCCTTACCCTTCCCTAAGTTTTATTCAAATGCTGATTGGAAGACTGAGAACAGAGATTTCACTGTCATCCATGTCTCATGATGTTTCCTAATCTCTAAACATTCAATCCCCAAATTTTCAAATAATTCCTTCTTTTAGGAAAAGGCCCCTTGAGTGTCCAAGTTTTAGCTTATAAAATGGAAAATGCAATATTTAGGATTACATTTTAAAAACATTTTCCTGTCTAATTTCCTGGCTCTAGAGAATCAGAATATTGGATTTCACATTAACATCTGACTGAGCTTTAATGCTACCCTCACATGTGGAGGAATATAAGTAGAATCTACACTTAGGTTAAGTCAACAGTACTATTTTCAGTTTTCTAGATTTTTTGGAGATAATTATAGTTTTTGTCTGTAAGCTAATTGATAATTACCTTAAAGAACTCTGTATAAAATTTGAGAATTTAACTTTTTAAAATGTCTTAGTTTTAATCTGCAAGCATTATGTATATAAGTTTAATTTCTTAAGCATTAAAAATCAATTGTAAATTATTTTTTTGGTTTCAAAAGTTTTTTTTTAATGTCTCTATTGTATGCAATTTGATGAATAAAAATTCATGGCAGTTTAAACTGAACCATTCTCTTCAAAAATAACAATTGTTTCCTGGGACACATCTGATACTTAAAATTTTTATTGTGCATAAAATGAAAATAGTTGCCAAGGGCTTTTAGTATAAACATACAAAACGAAAAAGGGATGGTGGTTTGACTTTCTCATTCTTTAGAATAGACTCTTTAACTTAGTAAATCATTAAATATGTTAATATATGCCTTATATATAATGTTGTGGTCTATGAGTTACATTTGAATATACCTGTGAGTATCCAGTGATGATACCAGTTACTAGAGATCATCTAGAGGGCTTGACATAGTAATATGATTTAGATGAAATTGGGCAAATAGAGTTATAACCTTTATATGAATAACTTTGTTTATCCTGAATACAAAATATTTTTAAGAATTGGATAATTGTAGTTTCTTAAATTAAGAATATTCCTTTTATTGTTTATTTTTAAATATAAAGAGACTGTTCTCTCATACAATAAAACCTATCTAGTTTTCTACTGCTAGCTCCCCATCACCTCCTCAAGAATGCACATTTAACAAGTCCATAAAATTAAAACAAAAATACTCTCTTGAAGATATCTGAAACTCATACTTAGTAAGTTATCTCGAGTCCAAATATTTAAAAGAACTTTCCACCAAAAATGCATAAAATGAAGTAGATAAGAAACTAATTATGCATATATGGGAAAATTCTTTGTTATTCTAACAAACCCTACAGTAAATACCAGTTAACCCCATGCAGATGGGTTAGAGCCACATCAAAAGAGAGAAGCCTAGTTGGAGGAGAAGGTATAGGTATAATTTTCCTGGAGTCTCTGTAGCCCTATTTTGGAAACTTTAGCTGGTATTACCAACAATAAATTATGAATATGTTAGCCTTCATGTTAGCCACTCCAATCCTTGAGATCTACTTGAGAAAAATGAGTACTGAATGTCCAATAGAGACCATAGGACGCAGTGGTAGTGTCTATTCTTCCAGATGGTAACTAAACACTCTTATAGTATATCCATAATAATGTGCCAAGTAATAACTGAAACTTATGCAAATGGTCACTAACTACAGTGAGTCAACAAATTGACATGCAATTAGATAGTGGATATTGGATATAAAAGATAGATAAGAGAATCACAAACATCAATAATATGAAGTCAAATAAAACAGAGAAACATAGACTTTAGGACATGGCTCATTGAGAAAAAGTATGCGGTATAAGCATGATGACTTGAATTTGTATTCTAGCACCCATATACAATCTGGATATGGATGACTTTGCCTAAATTCCTAGGATTATAGAACCAGAGAGAAGAGCTTAGCCAGGTGAGTTAGTGAGAGACCTGGAAATGATGTTTGTAGGCAATGACACCAACATCTGTTTTTCTTATTTTCAAACACTGTTGCACCTAGTCATTCATACAAATGTGCACACATTCATGTATCATACACAAAAACAGACATACACACTCACACATACACATATATATGAGAACAATTTTAATTATATATGTGTTCATATAAGTCTGCCTTCTGTTCCTTCTATGCATTCATCTTGAGAAAAACAATACAATGAAGTATATACACATACAAATATAACCATGGAAATATTTATCTCCATTTGATATAAAATGTACAAATATAGAAAAATGCATATACAATATCACTGACTTGAATCATCAAGAAATAGGCATTTCATTATCGGTTTAGTAAAATGCTTAATTCATCATTTATACTATTAATTAATTGATATTATTAATTAGTCTTTTTTCAGACAGGAATTCTAGGTACCAAAATTTTGACACCTATTTGATAAAGGTATTCATTAAGTTGCCCTTTCTATTCTGATAAAAGTTTTAGGAATTCCCACACCTCTTTAAATAGAAGAGTATGTTGTGATTACACAATTATGTAACGTTTGTTGGTTTTATTTTCTGTTGCTGCTGTAAGAAATGCTAGATTAGACAACTAAAATGACACTAATTTATATTATAGTTTCGGATTTTGGCTGTCTAAAATGAGCATACTGGATTAAAAATTAATATATTCAGAGTATTGTGTGGAGATTTTTAGTGAAAACTCTGCTTTTGTTAATCTTATAACTTAAATTTTGCCCAATGGGATTCTGCTTCAGTCTTCTGTCTTTATTTGTGAAGATCCTTGCAATTAACATTACAAATCTAGGCAATCCAGATTATGTTTATATATTATAGTTAGTTGTCTATCACTTCTTACTAATTACTACATTTGACTATTACTTTTAACTTCATCTATAAACTTAATTCTTTCTTTAAATGTCAAAAATAAATTCAGAGATTTCTTGGATTAGAGTTTGAAAATTGTAGTGGGAGTCATTATTTTGACTGACCCATTTGTCAATTAAATTTATGTACTGATAACATGTTAGTTACGTTGTTTTCTTTCTTTCTTTTTCTTTTTTCTTTCTTTCTTTTGTTAGTCACTTTGAAGTATACAGAGAGTAGTGCACACCACCATTATTTAAAGTAAAATGTACTTATGGCAACAATATATTCATTTCCAAAACAAATTACTGGCATTTTGTCTTTTGCAGACATTGAATAATTTCAGTTTTCTCTTTAAGTGGTCCATAAAGCAGCTTCATTCATCTTCCATAAAAATAAAATAACTGACAAATAGAAATTTCAGTATAAGTGAAGAAATAAGATCCAAAGTTTTACATTCTGATGGTTTGGCATTAATGTTTTTGCTTCTGTTCTATCTAACTTGTCCTTAAGTGAACTTTTCAGAGTTTTTTTCTGCCTGAATACATTTTATTTTGGGTAAATTCACCACTTTCAATTTCTGGGTGAGTTCTCCCTATCATCCTCCCAACTTTATTTCTTCTTTCTCTCTTTTTTCTGTCTTCCTTCTATCCCTCCTTCCCATGCTCAGTCTGGAACATATTGATATGAACTTGTGCTGCCCATACATACTTGGGTATAGGAATGGCTACATATCAGGAGTACCACCACTCAGGAAAGTCTGATTTTCTAATCCTCATCAGCTGTTGACTGGCTGTAGTAATTAACTTGCCATAGTGCCTGGGGGCACACCTACCCCATCCAACATGGATATTGACTAGATGGATCCTATAGGCAGCCATCATTGTTGACATTCAAGTGTATAGCAACGCTGTGAAGTTCAGAAGACACTATTTATCAGCAGTCTTCACTAACACATTGCTTCTTCAAATCTTTCCTGCACTCATGCTCTATGATCTCAAAACCTTGAATCAAGTTGATACTATAACTATTTAAAATTTCTAATATGATGGAAAATCATCAGAAGAAAAGGGTGTTGTAGAAATTTCAAAGGTCACACAGCAGTCAAGGAAGACTAAATACATTGAAAAAAAAAAACTCTGCCATGAAAAGGAGAATTAATTGTGCATAGACATGAGAACCCTAAATGACTACTCAACCCCAAATGGTGAGGACAGTATTTATATCTGTATCTTTATCTGTATCTGTATCTGTATCTACACCTATACATACATACAAGAACAATAATGGGACTCAGCAGGTAGCATATATACCTTGATTTATTAAACATAAGAATTAAAGAATAAAAAGTCGTGAATGTAAGATGGAGTGCAAGGAAGACTATGGGGGATGAAGAGCAAGAAGTTGGGTAATTAAGGAAATTATATTTTCTTTAAAACCAACAGGCAATTATGATTCATTGAATGATACACTGAATATACTATGTATAATGCCGTAGTCTCATATTCATGGTTATGCTCTCACCTGCATTTATGCTTGTTTACATATATAAGTAACTTATATCAAATTAATATAACATTCACACCAATATATTTGGCTGTTTATAATGCATATTTTCTGTGTTTCTATAATGTTCATATATTCATATTAATAATAGATTTGTTTCTTTTGTACATATTATCTTTTTTCTGTCATTGCATGTGTGACTAATGCTGACAAATATTACTTCTATATGAACTGAAGTAGAAAATAAGTGATTTGTTTCAAATTATCAAAACCTCCAAAATAAATATGTAAAAAATGTCAAAGGGATTCAGACTGCTTTTAACATAAAGGAAATGAAATAAGGATTACACTTGAGATATTCCACAGAGGAGGAAGATTTAGAATGTAAATAGTTAGGAGTGCTTCAACTCAAGCAACAGATTAAATTATAGGGTCAAACACTTATCCAGGAGTATATCTATCATCAAATTTCATTTCTTTTACTGTAGTGGAATTACAGAAAGGATGAAGTTCATTTAATACTACAGGAAAGAGAACTTAATGATCCTGAAAAACTGATCACGGCTGCCTGTCCTTGAATATTTAAAATAATTTTTCTCACCTGGAAAGTTGCAAAATGACTTCTGAAGTATTATTGAGTTTCATATGAGATGTAAATTCTTAAATTTCCCTTGAGAATTAAGTGGACTAATTCACAAACCGAATTTGACTTTCACTGTCCTGTCTGTTTGGATGACTGAAGTCCAATAGTTCCTTTGACTTTTATGAGATGAGTCCTGGAGAAAGCATTAATTTTCTCTGAGGACTTTTGCTGCCCTGAACGTTGACACTACATAAGTTCTATTATGACTTCACACATGAAGTACAATCCACTTTGTTCTCTTTTCAAATCAAGTTAAACTGAGCAGTGCAAAATTGAGAACACTTTACAGAAACAGTTAACCATGGAGTGTTTACAATATTTCTTAATGCTTGATAATTAATTGCATTAATTGGACACTCATCTATGTGTATATAACTAAAGGTTAAATTTCACACATATAAACACAGGATTATCTCTTATCTTTAATAGTTTTAATAGATAAGAACATTATATTAGACTGTATAATCCTTATGCAAAATAAACAGTGAATGAATGAATGGATGAATCAATCAATCAATAAAATATCTCATATGTTCGTTACACACTTTTAATTCCAGATATGTTGAGTGGGCCATGCGGACTTCTTTTGAGGTATGTCTGGTCTACATGGTGAGTTCCAGTAGCTTTTTATGAGGTAGGCATATAAAGTCCCATGGACTCACAAATGTCCATATTTCTAAAACGCCTGCTTTCTTAATAATAAGACAGAACTTTTTTTTGACTTTTTAAAGTGCAGAGACAAGCCATTTTCCTCTTCATTGTTCTATTTAAGTGTTCTTTTCTCCTTATTTTGTTCTTTTTTATTCTGCTTTTATCTATCTTCTTTAACCTTTTCTTCATCCTCTTCATCTTTCCATATCCATTTCCTTCTTTCAAATTTATATGTTAAATTTCCATTTTACTTCAACAAATTAAAAGTCAATTGACCAGAGTTTTCGCTGTTTCGTGGCAATTCACCTTGTACTCTTGTGCTCTTTAGCTCAGGGATTTCATTTTTGTGTAGAGTAAGTTTGGATTCCCTTTACAGTAGCCTTTGTTGATAAAAATAGTAGAAGGGGGATCAAATACCTATGGAAGGAGATACAGAGACACAGTTTGGAGCAGAAACTGAAAGAAAGGTCATCCAGTGACTGTCCCACCTGGGGATCCATACCATATACAGTTACCAAACCCAGACACTATTATGGATGCCAACAAGTGCTTGCTGACAGGAGCCCGATATAGCTGTCTCCTGAGAGGCTCTGCCAGTGCCTGACAAATACAGAAGTGGATGCTCACAGCCATCCATTGGACAGCACAGGGTTCCCAATGGAGGAGCTAGAGAAAGTACCCAAGGAGTTGAAGGGATTTGAAGCCCCATAGAAGGAACAATATGAACCAGTAACCCCAGAGTTCCCTAGGACTAAACAACCAGCAAAAGAGTACACAAGAAGGGACTCAAGGCATCAGCAACATATGTATCAGAGAACGGCCTTGTTGGACATCAATGAGAGGAGAGACCCTTGGTCCTGTGAAGGCTCAATGCTCCAGGGTAAGGGAATGCCAGAACAGGGAAGCAGGAGTGGGTGGGTTATTGTGCAGGGGGAGGGGAAAAGGGATGGGGGAGTTGGAGGGGAAATGAGGAAAGGGAATAAAATTTGAAATGTAAATACAGAAAATATCTAATAAAAATTAAAAAATAGTCTTTACACTGAAAACTTTTCTAAGTTTCTCCTTAGCAATTAACTAATACCTGTGGTTCCTAGAAGTGTGCCTTCAGAGGAACTGACCAAATAATGCTTAGCCTCTCAGGGGTGCTGATGACATAATTAGTAAATAAAATATATATGCCTAACATGGTCATTTAGTAAGAGACTTATTGTTTTTAATGTCTGGATTCCTTCCTTCCTTCCTTTCTTCCTTCCTTCCTTCCTTCCTTCCTTCCTTCCTTCCTTCCTTCCTTCCTTCCTTCCTCCCTTCCTCTCTCTCTCTCTCTCAGTCTCTCTCTCTCTCTCAGTCTCTCTCTCCTCTCTCTCTCTCTCTCCCTTTCCCTTTCTTTTTTCTTTCTTTTTTTTTTTTGGGGGGGGGGGGGCAGGATTTCTCTGTATAGACCTGGCTGTCCTGGAACTCACTCTGTAGACCAGGCTGGCCTCTAACTCAAAAATTCGCCTGCCTCTGCCTCTGCCTCCGAAGTGCTGGGATTAAAGGCATACACCACCACGCCTGGCCAGATTTCTTTTAAAAATTATCAGTCAGTCTGGTTATCACTATTTCCATAAATTGTACCTATTAGTATGTGAAGATGTACTCATTCAAGTTAAATCAATATAACATGATTGTTTAAGATGAAAAGAGGCTAAAGAAACAGTAATCAAAAATATTGTATAAATATATTAAATTTCAATGACAAATTCAGTCAATAAAGTGAAAATAAAAGTGTTGAATGTTTTTAGGTAGTAAAATGAATTTAAAATAGTGTTTAAGTAATCAAATAAATATTTTTAATGTTTAAGTTTTATTTCTGCATGTATAGAAAGTCATGTGGATTTAATTGCAAAGCTAAAAGTAAGTATCTTCTCCTTCTGTCTCCTTGTTTTTATCTCGGCCTACATTTTTCTGTATCTCTCTCTCTCCCTCCCTCTCCCTCTATCTCTCTCTCTCTTCCTCTCTTCACACATACACACACACACACACACATACACACACACACACACCATACATATAGAAAGACCACACAAATATACACATACATAAATACATATATACATATGTAAAAATATAATACATAAATCATTTCATACAATGTCAAAATATAAGTGTGAGACTGCAGTTTCACAATGTCCTCTAAAATATATTTTCGATTGTTAAAGTAAACTTTTTTCTCTCTGTTTTTATTCTACCATCCACACTTCCATAATTCTAGCAAGAACAACTGTTGTAATTTAGCATGTGAATACTGTCAGTGTAGACACAAGCTTGTTTCTTACCCTCCAAGACAGTGAGTGATAGAAATAGTTCTGAGAGATACACAAGTGGAAAATATTGTATAATACCATTTAAAGCTGAAGTAATGTCCTCCTTCTGGTTTTCCTTGAAGATTCGTATAGTGGGATGAACAGGGCTTGGCAAACAAAGTCATATTTCCATGTAATTTGATGACCTCATTTTCCCAGCTGCTCCTTTATTCTTCCAACTTTTGAACCCAGCTTAATATTTAAGTTCTCTATTCTTAACCAAGTTCCTCGTATTCATGTGATTATGGGTATTATAAATGGCTTATCTAATGTACCCACCAGGGGAATGTAATCTACCTGTACTATCCTGCTACCAGGTATCAATAGGGTCATTATCTCCATGTCATTTGATCCTCTTTTCAGGACTCAACTAATCCTTCAGAATTTTCCCTCTTATGACTAAACATTCTTCTTATTATTTATGAGTAGTTTGAAGTAGAAGAGAAAAACTCTTGGGGCAAAGTAATTATGCTGAATTGCATGGTAGTACTAAACAGGACTAATTACAGTTCAATTAAATTGGATGCTCAGATAGAATTATCATTTAATTACTACAATAACAACAAATACCAGTTGAAATAGAAATGTATGATTATTTGATATTGAAGAAAGAAATTTAAGTGTTACTTTCCAAGACTAATAAAACCAAAAGACTTACAAATCTTAGTATGATTCAACACTTCTCTTATTAGTCACTGCTCTATCTGAGATAAGTAACTAAAGATGGGATAAGCGACTGGCTTGCACAGTGCCTAACTTACCAGGTTAGTCTCAAATAGTCTGGCATCATAATTTTTTTCAGATTACATTAAGAGCTTTGGAGAGCTGGAAAGATGGCCAGTGGCTGACGATTATCTGCTCTTCCTGAAGATTTGGGTTTGATACCAAACCCCTTTATATTGGCTCACAGCAGCTATGGTGAATTGCCGCAGACTATCCCCTTTTTGGGTCTATCTGTGTGGAACGGGTCTCTGGATGCAGGTGGACAAGGAGTGAATGACAAACAGAAGCAACACACGAGATTGTGTAGAATCTGAATGTAATGTCAAATCGAGCACCAAACTTTTTGTACAGAAGAAAATAGGGAAGTTGGGTGACACACTGGCAAGGTATGAAGAGGTTACTGGATTCTTACACAAAACAGAGGAATGCAAACACGGAAGGACTAGTAGGAACCAACTGGGTTAAAATTCAATGTTAACAACTGGATCAAAAACAGCTCCACCTAAGGTTGATCTACTTAATCTTAGAAGCCAGGATCAAGGGCTTCGTGTCCTTGTCATAGTTCCTATTCTAGTCTATTGTATAGTCCACCTTCCTCCTAGGCCATTGTAAATACTTGTGTATGGGTGTAACTCAGCTATCTATAGTTCTAAGTATCTACTCTGGTTCCTTCTTAGATCACAAACTTCCTTCTTCCTAGATAATGGTAAATTCCTGTGTAGGGCAGTGACTTAGCTATCCATGCCCAAGGTCTGATCAAGGACTGTCTAGAATCTAACTTAGCTATATGTCAAAAAATGAATCCTTAGGAGCACTTGTAATAAAGCAATATTAAGGGAAAGCACACAGATCTGTTTATCAACTAAAGCAAGGACATTGGAGCATTCTTTATACAGGATGCCACAATTCCAGGAGACTATGTTTCCTTGAACTTATTGCCTCGAGGCAGCACCCAGGTTTTCGGGGCTTGTCACACTTGTCACTACTGGAGTGGATGTAGCAGTAAATGGTACCCTATTCTAAACTCTGCCTGGACTGCTTAAATAGTGGTGAATATACATAGATAAAACATTCATAATACATAAATAAGTAAATGAAAAGGTAAATGAAAACTTAAAACCTGGCTTTGGAATGATGGGATTAGAAAACGAATCTGTAGTAGTTTGTCTGGTCTACTTTTCTCATAGTTTCTGGGATGAAGAACATCTTTTAACCTACAAACATCTGAGATAGCTGTTATCAAGCTTTAAAGAAAAGGAAAATGTATACCATGAACTCTGGCTTGGACCCATATCCAGTCCACGAGGAACTATCTCATTGATCTCCTGATGAACAGAAGGGATAGACTCCACAGGCTGAAGCTGCTGATGGAATTTCTAGTCAAAGCAGAGAAAGGAATTTGAAGCTTTCAAAAATTGACTTCTCATTGCATCTATCCTCTGAGAATGTGTATAAGGACTGATCTGCATGGACTCAAAGTGAGAAAACAGAAGACTGTGTTCAGAGATCTTACAAGGTAAGATCGGAAGATAAAGCAGTCTCCAAAGATATTGGAATTGTGGTCCACTTAAATGGAGGCACAAGATAAACAGCAGTGACTCCAGCTGACACACAAGGAAGAGTCATTTAGGGGAATGTTTATGTACTAGAAAAATATCTTTTTCAAGACCAACTCTAAGTGTGTAAAACGTGAGCCTTAGCTTCTCTGAGAATATACTGTCTTCTTGGTCTCACTATTGTACACACGTTAGGGTTTCCAATAGACTGCCTTAACCAAGGATGAACACAAGTATACAAAAGTTCAAGGTGGCTAGCACTAATCAGCTTCCTAAAAACAGTATGAGTGCCTTTCAGAGGAAAACAGCAAAAACTAGGAACTGTATATTACATTGCCCCCATAAAAATGATAATTGTAGAAGAATTTAAACACAGACAAAACAAATGAATTATCCATCAAAAATGTCTGTTTTATTACACTGATCTTCCATTTTATCTAGCTTTAGAGTGAAATAAGGTTGGGTTTTTGGGTAACATGATAAAAAAATTGTATGAAAGTAAACCATGTATAAATGTAAGAAAAATACCTTATAAAATAGATGTCTGGATTATTCCTCAAATCAATGTTTTATGGGACAAATATTTTTCAAATTTCCTTCTACCTATTATTTTTATGACTGATTATATTTATCATAATGATAAAACATTATCAGCCACTGACCATTCTATGTATAGATTCAACTTTGATACACAGTTAAAAAAATACTGACTAGAACTCAATAAAAAACATGGAAATATCCTTCAGGCATAAAATTAAATGAAAGAGTGAAGTGCAGTTGTTTCTGGGTAATTATTTATAATTAGACAGACATAAATTGGGATATAAGTACTGGATATCTGTGTCTCTTTTTACTATGAGGTGTACTTTTCATTTAAAATTAGATTTTTTTCTAGTTTGAGACTGGGATCTCCTTTTACCTCTGTCTTCAGTTAATGAGAATGAATAGTGAGAGAAAGATATCAAAATTTCTTTCATTATTCAAGTATATATTTGAAGTTCCCCAAAGAGATTTTTTTAACTCTTGCAAAAATGAAAAGAAGAGCTAAATTAAAGAAATTTCTAACTAAAAAGAATCCGAGGCTTGAATCCTTCTCTAAATGCTTTTATCCAACACATGACAAACCATGTGAACACCTCCAGTGAAAGAAAGTTCATTTCTTCCTGAGAAACCTTATTCTGCTTGGATTGTTCAGATCATCAGCCAGAAGATAGAATCTCTTTGTTGCTATAGCCAACTGCCCAACAGCCTGGCTTTACCAACTGTCTCCATCACGGTGGTGGGCTGGGACAGGACTCAGTATATTGTGTCTACACTTAATTAGCAATCATCTGTCTGCTTTTATCACTTCCAACCTTCTTCCCACATTGTAAAATTAGGTTTTTAGCTGTAAGTTTGTCAGTGGATTGAGCTACTACTGTTGATTCAGGTGAACTGAACTGCTGCTGTCATTCATGTGAACTGCACTACTGCTATCCTGACATGAAGATGGAAATTGTCCAAAAGAAATATCTCTAAACAGATACACTACTATATCTGTTTTATACTAACTTTTGCTATACTAACTTTCCAGTCCAATACCTCTGGTGGGTAGTGGGCTAGAAATGGGGTTAAAGATTTTAAGTAACCTTACTAAATTAGGGTTTGATAAATATAAGCCTGCATGTATGTGTGTGTCTGTGTATATCTATCTTTGGAGAGCAAGAGAGTGAGAGAGAGCAAGAGAAAGAGCAAGAAAGAGAGAGAGCAAGAGAGAGAATATACAGCAAATGGAGTTTCAAATATAATTTTTATTCCATGTTGATTCCCAATATGGTATATAATTTCATACATTATTAATTTTTGCTTTAAATATTAAAGAAATTCACAACTTTAGTTTTATTCTAAACACATAATTCATACCTCAGTTCTAGAAATTTCCTCTTAGGTATGGAAGTGCATCTGTTTAGAGAAAAGAGAGATAGATGATTCAAGGTAATCAATTGCACAAATTGTTTGAGGTCTAAAGTTTGCTTTTTCTTTCTGTTTGTTTATTAAATGACTTTGAGAGAATTTGTTTGACATGAAATCAAAGGAGGTCTGTGGGAATTGTATTATCTGTTTCGTGGCTGTGCATAATGAGCTACTGTGTGAGGGATTAGTTACCTCTGCTATTGAATATTCCAAGGAAATTTGGATTTATTTTGCTTTCAGCAGAACACCAACTGCAGATCTTGGCATTGTAAAGTTGTGTTGCCTTGCTTGATAAATAACCTCTGCATACTTTATCATACAGCTGTGCAATCTTACCTCTATACCATTTCACATGTGCTCATATTAAAAGACTAGTTCACTCTATCCTCAAACTGAGTTGTGCGATTGAAATCATGGTTTGTATCAAACCATGATTTCATTTGCTAATGAGCCAGATATTTTCAATGGGAATGTTACCACTGGCATACAAAGAATGAAAAAAAACTGGAATGAGCAAATGGCATGTGTAAAGGAGAGATTAAAGTGAAATGGTATTTAAATAGATCAACACTGCCTAAAGAATTTGGCTATGAGTTTAAAACTGCTCAGTACTATTAAGGAATGCCAGTGTTATGAGAATTCGGTGTTTTGAACACTGTCCAGTGTTTGGTTTTCTTTCATGTAAGCTAAGCTGTTGGGAACTGGAACATTTAATCTTTTAACTGACAGACCTTCCCTGTCTGTTTGATTGCTCTGAACAAGTCACAAGCTGTACTCTATACTATAATACTTATAGACTGTAAGGTCCTTTGTATCCTGCATCTATTCTATTCCTATTCCAAATGTAGCCAAAGGCTGCACTTGCCATCATCTCTAGAGAAACTGATAAGTAGCCGGAAATGTTTGCACACTCCATGGTTGGGATTGGTACACACATGAGGTTTATTATAGCTAGGATGAAAAGCTATGCCTTAAGTTCTCATATTTCTCTTTTGCCTATATAATATTTTTCAGGTTTTGTGCTTTTTCTGCAGAATTATCTACTGTGCATTGACACTGCTGTGCCCACATTTTAGAAATTACACCCTACAAAGCACCTTACAAATTGTTTTCAGTACCACTTTAGCTCTTTAATATGGGTAGAGCAAGCTGAATTGGTTACACTAAGAACAGATTCAACAGTGGGACACTTAGCCTCAGGAACTGGGTCACAGCTAGACAGTAGCTGAGAAAGACTCAAGCAACAGAGGACTACTGGGACTAAGCTGTCCACTTATGCAGCACACAGCAGATAGTTGAATATTTCCAGAAAGCATGTGGAAGAAGATACAGATGACTACGGAGGATTGTAAAAGTCCACCAAAGGATGATCAAAAGAACAGAAAATTCTGCTTAGTGTGAATTCACTAGGGTCTTGGCAGGCTAATAGCTAAAGGCTGCGATATTTGAAACTCAGATCTGAGCTACTGTCTGCTAGGTGCTGAGCCATTGATACTCAAAACCTAGAGAAATGTCTATGCCTATAAGTTCTTAGCTTTGAAAGCCTATTAACATAAGCCATAATTCTTTAGACCTTAAGGCCTAGATCCATTAGTTGATAACACTATGGAGCTCTCACAAAAAGGGACTTATCATGACTGCACTCAAAAGACTCAATAAGCAGGTGAAAGAGTAAGATGCATATATTTGCACCCAAGCAATGGACAGAAACAGATGACCTCTGTTGTTGAATTAGGGAAGGCTGAAAGAATTTGAGAGGGGTGATTCTATAGAAGGTCCATCAGTCTTAATTAATCTGGACCCCTGAAATCTCTCAAACACGGAACTACCAAACAGACACATACACCAGCTGATATAAGGTCTCCGACAAACATACAGTAGAGGACTTCCAGATTTATGTTCATTCAAGAGGCCCCAGGGAGTTTAGAGGTCAGATGGGGTAGAGGGTGTGGGCACCCATGTGTTGTGGGGAGGAGGTGTGGGATGTGGAGCAGTTGGAGGGTGGGAGGGGAGGGGCAGGAAGTGGAATATGGAGTGTAAAAAATGAGTTAGAACAGTAAACCTCTTGATCACATGACTGTCATTGAGGGCACATAAGTCTATCTTTAAAAGGCCAAAGTCTTACTTATCAAGATCTAGAACTATAAGATTGTAGGGTTTGGTAGCCCAGTATTTGGCAGTCAGCAAATAAGCCTCTGGGGTGTGGGATAAACAACAATGAGAGCTGAACTTTGCTAATTCACTGCTTACATATGACACGATGATCAAGAGCCTTAGCTTGTTTATTCAACCCTAACACACAGTGTGATTGTATGGGTTATAACGGTGGTACTCAAATCCAGTAGGACTGGTGTCTAGGAATGAAATACCTGAATATCACCTTTCTCCTAGGTCATAGATATAGGTGGCTATGTGACTAATACAATAGGAAAAGTATAAACTGAAATTTAGCCATTGTGGTACTTTGATCTTATATTCCACCTAATAAACTTGTGGTATTCCTATCAAGAAAAAGTACATCCAAATATTTCTAAAGATGTTTAAATCAGAAAAATCTTACTTTATGCATATGAGGCATTTCAGTGAAATGGTGTATCCGGCAGCCCTATACAGATGGATTCACAATCCATAGAGCTTATGCTTAGTCTACTTCTTACCTGCATCTTTTGTTAAAGCTACATTGGCCAACAAATGCTATGAGCAACTCGTGAAACTGCTTCCCTAGTAATCTTGTAAAAAATTAAGGGTATTCACTTTTATGGCGTTAAAAACTGGCATGCATAAAGAGTATAACAGAGACTTTATTATGCCATTTCCAGCCTTCTCTTTCTCTGCAAATGATTTTCTAAAGGTGTTTTTATGAATCAATAAATAAAGGAATAATAGCAAAACTACCTGGATATTGTGGTGATTAAATCAGAAAATTTTCATAAAACATACACAATCGTCTCTGGTATATAATAAAAGCTCCTTTAATGACTGTTTCAAATCATTAAGAAAATAAATGTTCAGCAACAGTCACTTTGATGTGTATAGGGATGCTACATAGTCTACTACTATGATTGTATTTCTCTAGTACAGTGTTTATGGTACATTTTAAAACAAAGAATTTTACTTAATTCAAATATGGTAATATCATATTCAATAAAGTGTTATTCTTAAAAGTGAAAAACAGAATTTCAGAAAAATGTCAAAACACTGAAACTGAGGAACATAGTTTAAGTTTGCTGGTAAAAAGAGACTTTCTTACAGCCAATAGTAACCAGTATAATTACCTTTATATTATTTAGAATTTTAAGCACAGATAACTTGTGGTAGTTTTAACTAAATAAACCAATAATTCTATCAGTATGGCATTAATGAACTCTGTCTTCATAGATATTAACACAGATATAAAATGTTATGTTTAATATTCTGTCATATTTTGTCCCTAGGTCTAATTTGTAATAGAGGCTATTGCATCCATTTTTAAAATAAGAAACATAAAATCCAAAACCTTTAATTAATTTGACAAAGTTTAATACTGAATATCAAGCATATGAAGGAAACCCAGGATTGGACCAAAGGAAGACTTGCAGGTAAAGATGATTTACCTGCAAATCTGGAAACCTAAGTTTGATGCCTGGAGCTTTCATAGTGGTAGAAGGTTTTAAAACATTGTCCACTGACCTTCAAATGCACACCCAGGCATGTCTACACACACACACACACATACACACACACACACACACACACACTCCACAGAGGCACACACTCAAAGAAAACAACATTAATAATAATGGTTTCATAAAAAGGAAATCCATGACTAGCAAATTTCAAAACCTCTTTGAACTGGCTTCAAAGTTAGATTTAATGAGTTCTATATTGTACAAAATTGTTTTTCAGTGAGCAACACTTACATAAATTGAGATTTAATTATCTTTGTTCCAACTGACAATGCTTGGATTCAAAGTAAATTGTAGCGGCATATGTTTTTAGGCTAGTAATCATAATATTCTAGCATACTAAGTACCAACAGGATTTGTAATAATCGATTATGTCAAAATAAGAAATCAGCATTAAGAAACTTAGGATTTTGCTCATGGTGTAAGTGTGTGTTTATGTGTGTACATGTTTCTATACATACATTCAGTTGCTTTGTGCAGACCACAGTTAACACCATGTATGTTCCCCTATTACTCAGTCTTATGTTTTGAGATGGGTCTCTTCTCACTTGGATGTGAGGCTAGAAAATCAGACATGACTGGGTAGTCTGTAAACTACCTGTATATTCTCTTTATCATTAGTAAGTTGGATTACTGGAAAGTATTGCTGAACTTGGCATGTCACATGGGTATTAGGATCCAAACTTAGGTCCTCATGATTGTATGACAATCACTTTGATTGACAAATTATCTCCTTAATCCTTGAAACCTTGTTTTAAAGAAAAAGAGCATATTGCAAAGAGAAGCTCTTTGGTGAGAAGTAAGTGGTATTTTGTGTGAGTATATAGATACATATTTAGAATTCAGATAAGTATTATTCTAGTCTAGTAAAGTGGCTTTAGTAGGTCCTTTTCATGTTTTGTTTTTGCCTTTAATAATTAATTACTTAATTAATTTACATTCCAGATTTTTTTTAACCCCTCTCCATCCACCTTCCTACTGTTCCACAACCCAAACCTCCTCCCTGCCCCCCTGCCTCCACAAGGACATCCTCACCACCCCCACCCCAGTCCCACCAGACATCTAAACTCTCTGGGGCCTCCACTCTCTTGAGGGTTAGGTGCATTTCTCTGACTGAACCCAGACCCGTCAGACCTCTACTGTATAGGTGTTGGTGGCTTCTTATTAGCTGGTGTTTGATGCCTGGATGGTGGTCCAGTATTTGAGAGATCTCAGGTGTCCAGATTAATTGAGATTTCTGATCCTCCTACAGGGTTGCCCTCTTCCTCAGCTTCTTTTAGCCTTCCCTAATTCAACCATAGGGGTCAGCAGCTTCTGTCCATTGGTTGGGTGCAAATAACTGCATCTGACTCTTTCAGCTCTTTGTTGGGTCTTGAGGAGGACAGTATGATAGGTCTCTTTTGGTGAGTGCGCCATAGCCTCAGTAATAGTGTCAGGCCTTGGGAGCTCCCTGTGAACTAGATCCCACTTTGGTCCTGTTGCTGGACCTTCTTTTCCTCAGGGTCCTCTCCATTTCCATCTCTGTAATTTTTTCAGATAGGAGGAATTATGGATGAGAGTTTTGACTGTGGGATGCCCACCCCCTCCCTCATTTGATGTCCTGTCTTCCTCCTGAAACTGGGCTCTATAAGTTCCTCTCCCTATTGTTAGGCATTTCATCTAAGGTCCTACCCTTTGAGTCCTGAGAGTCTCTCAACTTGCAGGTTTCTGGTGCATTCTGCAGGGTCCCCACAAGTTTCTAACTCTGGAGGTTGCCTGTTTCAATTCTTTCTGCTGCCCCCCAGGGCTTCAGTCCTTTTCCCTCACTCAATACCATATCAGGTTCAGCTCTTGTCCTTGCCTCATCTACTTTCTCTACCAGATCCCTCCCTCACTACTTTTGATTGGTTTCTTCTTCCTCCTAAATGGAACTGGGGTATGCTCACTTGGGCCCTTTAACTTGTTGACCTTTTTGAGTTCTTTAGACTGTGTCTTGTGTGTTCTGTATATTTTTTGGCTAATATCCACATATTAGAGAGTACATAGCATGCATGTATTGTTGGGTCTGAGTTACCTCACTCAGGATGATATTTTCTACTTCCATCCATTTGCATGCAAAACACAAGATGCCCTCATTCTTAATTTCTGAGTAGTATTCCACTTTGTAAATGAACCACATTTCTGTATCCATTCTTCTGTCATGGGACAGCTGAGTTGTTTCCAGCTTCTGGCTATCACAAACAAGGCTGCTATGTACATAGTGTAACATGTGCCCTTTTGGCATGGTGGGGCATCTTTTGTGTATATTGCCAAGAGCACTATTTCTGGTCTTCAGGTAGATGTATTTCCAATTTTCTGAAGAACCTCCAATAACCTCAAGTCTCACAAGACAGAAATTGAAGAGGAATTCAGAAAATGAAGAGATCTCCCATGGTCATGGATTGTCAAAATTAACTCAGTAAAATTTGCCATCCTACCAAAGACAATCTACATATTCAATGCAATCCCCATCAAAATCTCAACACAATTCTTCAAAGACATGGAAAGGGCAATTCTCAAATACATATGGAAAGGCAAAAACCCAGAATAGCAAGAACAATTCATTTTTTCTTTTTTATTAGATATTTTCTTTGTTTACATTTCAAATGCTATCCCCAAAGCCCCCTATACCCTTCCTCTGCCCGGCTCCCCAATCCACCCACTCCTGCTTCATGACCCTGGCATTCCCCTGTACTGGGGCATATGATCTTCACAATTCCAAGGGCATCTCCTCCCATTGATGGCCAACTAGGCCATCCTCTGATACATATGCAACTAGAGACACAGCTTTGAGAGGTACTAGTTAGTTCATATTGTTGTTTCTCCTATAGGTTTGCAGATCCCTGTAGCTCCTTGGGTACTTCTCTAGCTCCTTCATTAGAGTCCCCGTGTTCTATCCAATACATGACTGTGAGCATCCACTTCTGTATTTGCCAGGCATTAGCATAGACTCACAAGAGAGAGCTATGTCAGGGTCCTGTCAGCAAAATCTTTCTGGCATATGCAATAGTATCTGGATTTGGTGGTTGTATATGGACCCCCAGGTGGGGCAGTCTCTGGATGGTCTTTCCTTCTGTCTCAGCTCTGAACTTTGTTTCTGTAACTCCTTCCACGGGAATTTTGTTCCCCATTCTAAAAAGGAGAGAAGTATCTACACTTTTGTCTTCCTTCATCTTGAGTTTCATATGTTTTGCAAATTGTATCTTGGATATTCTAAGTTTCTGGGCTAGTACCCGCTTATCAGTGAGTGCATATCATGTGTGTTCTTTAGTGATTGGGTTACCTTACTCAGGATGATGTCCTCCAGATGCATCCATTTGCCTCAGAATTTCATAAATTTATTGTTTTTAATTGCAACAATTTTTTTTTTTTTTTTTCGAGACAGGGTTTCTCTGTATAGCCCTGGCTGTCCTGGAACTCACTTTGTAGAACAGGCTGGCCTCGAACTCAGAAATCCACCTGCCTCTGCCTCCCGAGTGCTGGGATTAGAGGCGTGTGCCACCACGCCTGGCTAATTGCAACAATTCTTAACAATAAAAGATGGCCTAGTCGGCCATCACAGGAAAGAGAGGCCCATTGGACACGCAAACTTTATATGCCCCAGTACAGGGGAACGCCAGGGCCAAAAAATGGGAATGGGTGGGTAGGGAAGTGGGGGGAGGGAGGGTATGGGGGACTTTTGGGATAGCATTGGATATGTAATTGAGGAAAATACGTAATAAAAAATATCAAAAAAAAAAATGTCCAGGGGAATCACCATACCTGACCTTAAGCTTTACTACAGATCAATAGTGATAAAAACTGTGTGATATTGGTACAAAGACAGACACATTGATCAATGGATTAGAATTGAAGACCCAGAAATAAAACCACACACTTACAGACATTTGATCCTTGACAAAAGAAGCCAAAAATATACAATGGTGAAAGTAGGTCCTTTTCTAAGATAAATATTACCCACAATTACTTTCCAGATCCAAGAACTATTTTCCCCCTAGTGAAAGTGGCATAAGTTCAATTAGAGAGTTATTAGCTAAGTCCAAGATATGAATTCCATTATCACTTCTTTAGGAATGTTGCAGTGCTGGTCACTTTTGGTGTTTATAGCTGCTACAGCTGAGTAATGCTATCAATTGCAGTTCTTTGGCAGATTACATAGCACATCACAGCAATGTTCTATACTCTAGCCAATACATGTACCACATCTCTTTCATTAACCTTAGGAAACATCATGGATGAGGGGTCAGAAAATTTGTAACAGCCAGAGGACCAGGAAGACAACCTCAAGACTGTGGTTTCTAGAAAAGGAATCTTAACCAAGGACACCTGAATAATTTGGTTGCTTAAAAGACTTGACCAAATACAGTAATACTAGACATGATAACATGTAAGGGGAAATCTGAGTAGCACAACTCCTAGATAAAGAAGCATATAATAACTTCAGAGAGAGAGAGAGAGAGAGAGAGAGAGAATTCATCTTCATCATCTACAGATATAAGTTAATTGTTATTCAATGCTAAATGGTCAGCCTTGAATTCATATATTGACAGTTAATGAATGGGCTAACCAAGTTGTATTTATATGGTTGTGCATTTACATGTATATGTAACAAAAATAACCAAAGAACAAGTGGCTATCAATTTGAAAGGAAATAAGGGTGATACATTGAAAGTGGATGGAAGGAGAGGACATGGGACCAACTGATGAGAGGTTAGGGAAGAAAGTAATTCATGTAAATATGTTTTAATTTTTAAAGAGTACATTAAAAATAAGTCTTGTCAAATAGCAGAAATAAAGGTTTGAAGAATTTAGCATTTCTAACATCTGGAATTCCTTGCTATTCCCAAGGATATGGTAAGCGAACTTTATAGGACAAGTTTTTTGTTCTTGTTGTTGGTTTTTTTTTTTTTTCAAGAAATTTCAGGCTCATTAATTTACCAAAGAGAAGGAGAAGCATTTTAAGCAGAAGTTTTCCTCTGTTACGATGATTATTTAAGTATAATGTCAAAGATTCCAGATTTTACAAACAGATAATTAAAGTAGGTGCTGCTGACTCATTAGTCATAGCTCTTTGGTGATTAGATTTTAAAAGCATTCCTAGAGACTCTTGTTCTAATAAATGAAGAACATGAAACCATGAATTACACAAAGTTTTATTCCACTAGTTTACATGTGATTAACCTTTAAAGGAGATGACCTGAATTTCATTTAAATGGCCAGGCATTCAAGCTTTAGTCAAAGGCATTTATTGGCTACCAATGTGTGTGCATACTTATGTCAATAATTAAAGAAAAGGAGGCCTAGAATTTGAGAGAGAACAAGGTGTGTTATGTGGGAGGGGCTGAAAGGGGATAATTTATGTAATTCTATTTTAATTTAAAAATTATTACTAAAAATGCACCATAAATTCACAGATTAAACTTACACATTAATTATATTAAATAAGCAGCTAAACACAATTTAATTTTTGAGCTATACATAGTAAATTTTAATATTTATTATGGGATGAATAGTACTGTTTTCAAGATAAATTCAATGAAGTCATGAATAAAGTACTTCAGAATGTATTTCAGTTTTTATTGAAAGAGTTTTTAAATAAATTACTTAAAATGTGGTCAGTAGGGTTACCCTTTATTCAGTATGACTGGCATTCTTAAATAGAAAGGAAATTTGATAAAACCCCTATATGGGGAAAAACTGCATGTAAACACTGGATAGAGGTCTTGGTCTATGAGTTAAGCCTAGAAAATAAACATGGGATATTTTATTTGCCAAATCTATAATCCCAAATTTGAAATATAATTGATTTATTAAAGTACAAACAAAATCATAAAAATTGTAAATCAATGTTTTTCTAGTTACATACTTGTAATCAATAATATTGTTTTTAGAAACTTAGAGTTTAGGAGAGAACTGAAAGCAAAAATTTATTGGTTTTTTTACTTCTATGTATTAACCATTTTGATGTTTCTTCATTTGTGTGTTATATTTCTTTTTTCTATTTTTATATAAACTTACATTCTTATTAAACTTTCATGTAGGAGACTGAGCAGGTTATATTTAGGAATATGTATTAATTTACATATATATGTGTAATAATAAATGATTGATAAAAGAAGCCATGAATTTTAAATTAGCAGGTAGGAATATATTGGAGTATTTAGAGGAAGAAGAGGGATGGAAGAAATGATGCAATGATGTCATAATTTCAAAAATAATATGAAAAAAATTAAATTATATGTATGCATGTTGACAGCATCATTATATTAGATTATACATTTTGTCAAAAGTGCTTCGTTTTTAATTGTGCAGTGTTCTGAGTTGATATGGGTTACCTCAAGAAAAAAGATAGTATAGTGTGCATCTAGATATCTTCTGGAAGCAGTCTTCTAATAAAACCATCACTAATTTAATCGTAAGGCACCGCTTTGATAAGCTTTCTAGTTCCATATTATCCAAAGTTTCCATCTCTAAATACAGTGGTCATATAAAGTATTTAACCTCTTAATAGTTCTTAATGGAGTTGGTACATCGTTATGTGCAACCCTAGGACAGACTGAAACCAAACATAGTCCAAGGCAATTGCTTTAAGTTTTTTTTTTTTTTTTTTAAGATCACACTATGTTCATTATTTTAAAAAGACAGGAATGAAGGTTGTTGTAAACTAGGAAATGCAACCTTAAACATCACTTTTCCAAATCTTTTCTAATAGCTCCCAAAATGCCGTGGCTTCTTTATGCTAAATGACTAGTAAGAGAGAACTCTTACTAACCAAAGTGACTATTTCACCAACACCTTTATATGACTCTCAACCAAACTGCTTAACTTTTAAGAATGTATAACCCTAATGGAATGATCATGTTTTCTACCATTTTATGTTTGTGGCTTCTTTGTCAAAGATCAGGTGTCCATAGGTATGTGGGTTTATTTCTCGGTCTTCAATTCTGTTCCATTTATCAACCTGTCTGTCTCTATACCGATACCGTGAGTTGGTTTTTTTGTTTTTTGTTTTTGTGGTTTTTTGTTTTATTTAACTATTGCTGTGTAGAACAGCTTAAGGTCAAAGATGGTGATTTCCCCCAGAATTTTTGTTTATTGTTAAGAATTGGTTTTGCTATCCTGGGTGTTTTGTTTTTCCATATGAAGTTGAGAAATGTTCTTTCTATGTCTGTGAAGAACTGTGTTGGAATCTTGAAGGGGATTGCGTTGAATCTGTTGATTGCTTTTGGTAAGATGGCCATTTTTACTATGCTAATCCTAACAATCCATGTGCCATGGAGATCTTTCCCTCTTCTGATGTCTGTGATTTCTTTCTGCAGAGATTTGAAGTTCTGGTCTTACAGATCCTTTACTTCCTTGGAGAGAGTTGCACCAAGATATTTTATACTATTTCTGGCCATAATAAAGGTAGTTGTTTCCTTAATTTCTTTATTAGCCCATTTATCATTTGTATAAAGGAAGACTACTGATTTGTTTGAGTTAAATTTATATCCAGCCACCTTGCTAAAGTTGTTTAACAGCTGCAGAAGTTCTTTGAAGATTTTTTTGTGGTCATGTATGTATACTATATATCGTATCATCTACAAATAACAGATACAGAAAATGTCATACATTATCACAATAGAATAATATTCAGCTATTAAAAATGAGGACATCCTGAGTTTTGCAGGCAAATGGATGGAACTGGAAAATATCATCCTGAGTGAGGTAACCCACACCCAGAAGGACATGCATGGTATGTACTCAATAATAAGTGAATATTAGCCAAAAATTACACAATACCTAGGATACAACCCATAGAATTTAAGAACTTTAATAAGCAGAAAGGCCAAGGATACTTCAATCCCATTTAGTAGGGGGAAGAAAATAATCAGAGGAGGAGGAGGAAAGGAGGAATTTGAGCAGGAAGGGAAGGAGGAGGGAAAAGGGAGAGCAGGATCATGTATTGGGGGGGGGGGGAGGGCAGGAAAGAAGCCCAGAGGGCCAGCAGAATTAATGGAAATATGTAGCCTCATAAGATGGTATGTTGAGAGCATCTCTATAAAATACCAGAGACCTGGGAAGGGAGAGACTCTCAGGACTCGATGGGAGTGACCTTAGATGAAATGCTCAACACTGAGGAGAGGGAACACAAAGCATTCACCTCCAGTAGAGAAACAGGGCCTTAAGAGAAGGGATGATATTGCCATCCCACAGTCAAAATTTCTTACCTAGATTTGTTCCTGTCTAGAATAACCTCAGGGAGAGAAATGAAGGTGAGACCAAGGGAAAGACTGTGCAATGACCCATCCAACTGTAGATCCACTTCATGGGGATCCACACTTACTGATGCTATGATGTATTACAGACAGGAGCCTAGCATGACTATCATCTGAGAGGCCCAACAAGCAGCTGACTGAGACAGACACAAATACTACACCCAATCATTGGACTGAATTCTGGGCCCCCTATGGATGGAAGAAGCAGAAGAGGAGGGTGCCCCCATAGGAAAACCTGCAATCTCAACTAATCTGAACCCCTGGGAAATACCAGACACTGAGCCACAAACCAGAAAGCATACAGAAACTGGTCCAAGCCTCCCAACACATGTATAGCACAAAACTGCCCTGAGTGAGAGAAGATACACAGAATCCTTTACAATTTGGGACAGGGAAAGGCTGGTGGTAGGGGAGCATCCTCTAGGGGTGATTGGAGGAGAAATTGGATGAGGGACTGTGGGAGAGGTGACTGGGAGGGTGGGTACCAGCTGGATTGTAAATATACAAAAACAAAAACAAACAAACTGAAACATCACCAACACCAAACAAACAAACAACATTCTATCATGGGTTGGGGCAGCTTGTGGCACATTATTCATACCTGGATATCTGTCACTATCAGGGATTCCCTATTTCAGTGAATAAGAACTAATGGCAAATAAAGAAACATTGCAAAGACTACACCTTAGGTGATTGTAATCAAACAGCATTCTGGATTTTGTAAGTAAACCAGAGCTCATATGCTGGAACACCTTCAGAACATCTCTAAATTTTACTTCTCATTTTTTTAATTAATTTTTTATTATGTATTTTTCTCATTTACATTTCCAATGCTATCCAAAAAAGACCCCAATACACTCCCCCCAACTCCCCTACCCACCCACTCCCACATATTGGCCCTAACATTCCCCTGTACTGGGGCATATAAAGTTTGAAAGTCCTATGGGCCTCTTTTTCCAGTGATGACCTACTAGGCCATCTTTTGAAACATATGTAGCTACAGTCAAGAGCTCTGGGGTACTGGTTAGTTCATAATGTTGTTCCACCTATAGGGTTGCAGTTACCTTTAGCTTCTTGGGTACTTTCTCTAGCTCCTCCATTGGGGGCCCTGTGATCCATTCAATAGCTGACTGTGAGCATCCACTTCTGTGTTTGCTAGGCCCGGCATTGTCTCGCAAGAGACAGCTGTATCTAGATCCTTTCAGCAAAATCTTGCTAGTGTATGCCATGGTGTCAGCGTTTGGAAGCTGATTATGGGATGGATCCTTGGATATGGCAGTCTTTAGATGGTCCATCCTTTCGTCACAGCTCCAAACTTTATCTCTGTAACTCTTTCCATGGGTGTTTTGTTCCCAATTCTAAGAAGGGGCACAGTGTCCACACTTGGGTCTTCGTTCATCTTGAGTTTCATGCATTTAACAAATTGTATCTTATATCTTGGGTATCCTAAGTTTTTGGGCTAATATCCATTTATCAGTGAATACATATTGTGTGAGTTCCTTGGTGATTGTGTTACCTCACTCAGGATGATGCCCTCCAGGTCCATCCATTTCCCTAGGAATTTCATAAATTCATTCCTTTTAATAGCTGAGTAGTACTCCATTGTGTAAATGTACCACATTTTCTGTATTCATTCCTCTGTTGAGGGGCATCTGGGTTCTTTCCAGCTTCTGGCTATTATAAATAAGGCTGCTATAAACATAGTGGAGCATGTGTCCTTTTACCTGTTGTAATATCTTCTGGATATATGCCCAGGAGAGGTATTGCTGGATCCTCTGGTAGTATTATGTCCAATTTTCTGAGGAACCGCCAAACTGATTTCCAGAGTAGTTGTATATATATTGGATATTAGTCCCCTATCTGATTTAAGATAGGTAAAGTTCCTTTCCCAATCTGTTGGTGGTCTTGTTGTCTTATTGACTGTGTCTTTTGCCTTGCAGAAGCTTTGCAACTTTATGAGGTCCCATTTACCAATTCTTGATCCTACAGCAACAAGCCTTTGCTGTTCTATTCAGGAATTTTTCCCTTGACCCATATCTTTGAGGCTTTTCCCTACTTTCTCCTCTATAAGTTTCAGTGTCTCTGGTTTTACTTGGAGTTCCTTAATCCACTTAGATTTGACCTTAGTACAAGGAGATAGGAATGGATCAATTCCCATTCTTCTACATGATAACCGCAAGTTATGCCAGCACCATTTGTTGAAAATGCTGTCTTTTTTCCACTGGATGGTTTTTGCACCCTTGTCAAAGATCAAGTGACCATAGGTGTGTGGGTTCATCTCAGGGTCTTCAATTCTGTTCCATTGGTCTACTTGTCTGTCACTATACCAGTACCATGCAGTTTTTATCACAGTTGCTCTGTAGTACAGTTTTAGGTCAGGCATGGTGATTCCACCAGAGCTTCTTTTATCCTTAAGAAGAGTTTGTGCTATCCTCGGTTTTTTGTTATTCCAGATGAATTTGCAGATTGCACTTTCTAATTCCTTGAAGAATTGAGTTGGAATTTTGATGGGGATTGCATTGAATCTGTAGATTGCTTTTGGCAAGATTGCCATTTATACAATGTTGTTCCTGCCAATCCATGACCAGGGGAGATCTTTCCATCTTCTGCGATCTTCTTTAATTTTTTTCTTCAGAGACTTGAAGTTCTTATCATACAGATCTTTCATTTACTTAGTTAGAGTCAAGCCAAGGTATTTTATATTATTTGTGACTATTGAAAAGGGTGTTTTTTCCCTAATTTCTTTCTCAATCTGTTTATCTTTTGTGTACAGAAAGGGCGTTGACTAGCTTGAGTTAATTTTATATCCAGCAACTTCACTGAAGCTGTCTATCAGGCTTAGGAGTTCTCTGGTGGAATTTTTAGGGTCACTTATATATACTATCATATCATCTGCAAAGAGTGATATTTTGAATTCTTCTTTTCCAATTTGTATCCTCTTGATCTACTTTTGTTGTCTAATTGCTCTGGCTAGGACTTCAAGTACAATGTTGAATAGGTAGGGAGAATGTGGGCAGTCTTGTCTAGTTCCTGATTTTAGTGGGATTGCTTAAGCTTCTCTCAATTTACGTTGATGTTGGCTACTGGTTTGCTGTAGATTGTTTTTATCATGTTTAAGTATGGGCCTTGAATTCCTGATCTTTCCAAGACTTTTATCATGAATGGGTGTTGGATTTTGTCAAATGCTTTCTCAGCATCTAACGAGATGATCATGTGGTTTTGTCTTTGAGTTTGTTTATATACTGGATTACGTTGATGGATTTCCCTATATTGAACCATCCTTGCATCCCTGGGATGAAACCTACTTGGTCAGGATGGATGCTTTTTTTGATGTGTTCTTCGATTTGGTTAGTGAGACCTTTATTGAAGATTTTTGCATCAATATTCACAAGGGGAATTGTTCTGAAGTTCTCTAACTTTGTTGGGTCTTTTTGTGGTTTAGGTATCAGAGTAATTGTGGCTTCATAGATTGAGTTGGGTAGAGAACCTTCTGTTTCTATTTTGTGGAATAGTTTATGAAGAACAGGGATTAGATCTTCTTAAAAGGTCTGATAGAACTCTGCACTAAACCCATCTGGTCCTTGGCTTTTTTTTTGGTTGGGAGACTATTAATTACTGCTTCTATTTCTATAGGGGATATGGGACTGTTTAGATCATTAACCTGAACTTGATTTAACTTTGGTACCTGGTATCTGTATAGAAACTTATCCATTTCATCCAGGTTCTCCAGTTTTGTTGAGTATAGCCTTTTGTATAAGGATCTGATGGTGTTTTGGATTTCTTCAGGATCTGTTGTTATGTCTCCCTTTTCATTTGTTTTTCTTTTCTTTTTTTTTTTTTTTTATTCTATACTGTGTAGTATTTTCTTTTTTTTTTTAATTTTTTTTATTAGGTATTTTTCTCGTTTACATTTTCAATGCTATCCCAAAAGTCCCCCATACCTACCCCCCAAATCCCCTACCCAACCACTCCTCCTTTTTGGCCCCGGGGTTCCCCTGTACTGGGGCATATAAAGTTTGCAAGTCCAATGGGCCACTCTTTGCAGTGACGGCCGACTAGGCCATCTTTTGATACATATGCAGCTAGAGACAAGAGCTCCGGGGAACTGGTTAGTTCATATTGTTGTTCCACCTATAGGGTTGCAGTTCCCTTTAGCTCCTTGGGTAATTTCTCTAGCTCCTCCATTGGGGGCCATGTGGTCCATCCAATAGCTGACTGTGATCATCCACTTCTGTGTTTGCTAGACCCCGGCATAGTCTCACAAGAGATAGCAATATCTGGGTCCTTTCAGCAAAATCTTGCTAGTGTATGCAATGGTGTCAGCGTTTGGAAGCTGATTATGGGATGGATCCCTGCATATGGCAATAACTAGATGGTCCATCCTTTCGTCACAGCTCCAAATTTTGTCTCTGTAACTCCTTCCATGGGTGTTTTGTTCCCATTTCTAAGAAAGTGCAAAGTGTCCACACTTTGGTCTTAGTTCTTCTTGAGTTTAATGCGTTTAGCAAATTGTATCTTATATCTTTGGTAGCCTAAGTTTCTGGGCTAATATCCACTTATCAGTGAGTACATATTGTGCGAGTTCCTTTGAGATTGTGTTACCTCACTCAGGATGATGCCCTCCAGGTCCATCCATTTCCCTAGGAATTTCATAAATTCATTCTTTTTAATAGCTGAGTAGTACTCCATTGTGTAAATGTACCACATTTTCTGTATTCATTCCTTTGTTGAGGTGCATCTGGGTTCTTTCCAGCTTCTGGCTATTATAAATAAGGCTGCTATGAACATATTGGAGCATGTGTCCTTCTTACAGGTTGGGACATCTTCTGGATATATGCCCAGGAGAGGTATTTCTGGATCCTCCAGTAGTACTTTGTCCAATTTTCTGAGGAACCACCAGACTGATTTCCAGAGTGGTTGTACAAGCTTGCAATCCCACCAACAATGGAGGAATGTTCCTCTTTCTCCACATTCTCACCAGCATCTGCTGTCATCTGAATTTTTTATCTCAGCCATTGTGACTGGAGTGAAGTGGAATCTCAGGGTTGTTTTGTTTTGCATTTCCCCGATGGTTAAGGATGTTGAACATTTTTTCAGGTGCTTCTCAGCCATTCGGTATTCCTCAGGTGAGAATACTTTGTTCAGCTCTGAGCCCTATTTTTTAATGGGGTTATTTGATTTTCTGGAGTCCACCTTCTTGAGTTCTTTATATATATTGGATATTAGTCCCCTATCCGATTTGGGATAGGTAAAGATCCTTTCCCAATCTGTTGGTGGCCTTTTCATCTTATTGACGGTGTCTTTTGCTTTGCAGACGTTTTGCAATTTTATGAGGTCCCATTTATCGATTCTCAATCTTACAGCACAAGCCATTGCTGTTCTATTCAGAAATTTTTCATCTGTACTCATATCTTGGAGGCTTTTCCCTACTTTCTCCTCTATAAGTTTCAGTGTCTCTGGTTTTACTTGGAGTTCCTTAATCCACTTAGATTTGACCTTAGTACAAGGAGATAGGAATGGATCAATTTGCATTCTTCATGATAACTACCAGTTGTGCCAGCACCATTTGTTGAAAATGCTGTCTTTTTTCCACTGGATGTTTTTAGCTCCTTTGTCAAAGATCAAGTGACCATAGGTGTGTGGGTTCATCTCAGGGTCTTCAATTCTGTTCCATTGTTCTACTTGTCTGTCATTATACCAGTACCATGCATTTTTTATCACAATTGCCCTGTAGTACAGCTTTAGGTCAGGGATGGTGATTCCATCAGAGGTTCTTTTATCCTTGAGAGGGTTTTTGCTATCCTAGGTTTTTTGTTATTCCAGATGAATTTGCGCTTCTAATTCCTTGAAGAATTGAGTTGGAATTTTGATGGGGATTGCATTGAATCTGTAGATTGCTTTTGGTAAGATAGCCATTTTTATTATGTTGATGCTGCCAATCCATAAACATGGGAGGTCTTTCCATCTTCTGAGATCTTCTTTAATTTCTTTCTTCAGAGACTTGAAGTTCTTGTCATACAGATCTTTCACTTCTTTAGTTAGAGTCATGCCAAGGTATTTTATAATGTTTGTGACTATTGAGAAGGGTGTTGTTTCCCTAATTTCCTTCTCAGCCTGTTTATCCTTTGTGTACAGAAAGGCCATTGACTTGCTTGAGATAATTTTACATCCAGCTACTTCATTGAAGCTGTTTATCAGGCTTAGGAGTTCTCTGGCGGAGTATTTAGGAACACTTATGTATACTATCATATCATCTGCAAAGAGTGATATTTTGAATTCTTCTTTTCCAATTTGTATCCCCTTGATCTACTTTTGTTGTCTAATTGCTCTGGCTAGGACTTCAAGTACAATGTTGAATAGGTAGGGAGAGAGTGGACAGCCTTGTCTAGTCCCTGATTTTAGTGGGATTGCTTCCAGCTTCTCACCATTTACTTTGATGTTGGTTACTGGTTTGCTGTAGATTGTTTTTATCATGTTTAGGTATGGGCCTTGAATTCCTGATCTTTCCAAGTCTTTTATCATGAATGGGTGTTGGATTTTGTCAAAGGCTTTCTCAGCATCTAACGAGATGATCATGTGGTTTTTGTCTTTGTGTTTGTTTATATACTGGATTACATTGATGGATTTCCCTATACTGAACCATCCTTGCATCCCTGGGATGAAACCTACTTGGTCAGGATGGATGATTGTTTTGATGTGTTCCTGGATTCGGTTAGCAAGAACTTTATTGAATATTTTTGCATCGATATTCATAAGGGAAATTGGTCTGAAGTTCTCTATCTTTGTTGGGTCTTTTTGTGGTTTAGGTATCAGAGTAATTGTGGCTTCATAGAATGAGTTGGGTAGAGTACCTTCTCTTTCTATCTTGTGGAATAGTTTGTGAAGTACTGGGATTAGATATTCTTTGAAGGTCTGATAGAACTCTGCACTAAACCAATCTGGTCCTGGGCTTTTTTTGGTTGGGAGACTATTAGTGACTGCTTCTATTTCTTTAGAAGATATGGGACTGTTTAGATAATTAACCTGATCTTGATTTAACTTTGGTACTTGGTATATGTCTAGAAACTTGTCCATTTCATCCAGGCTCTCCAGTTTTGTTGAGTATAGCCTTTTGTAGAAGGATCTGATGGTGTTTTGGATTTCTTCAGGATCTGTTGTTATGTCTCCCTTTTCATTTCTGATTTTGTTAATTAGAATACTTTTCTTATGCCCTCCAGTGAGTCTGGCTAAGGGTTTAACTATCATTTTGATTTTCTCAAAGAACCAGCTCCTCAATTGGTTGATTCTTTGAGTTGTTCTTCTTATTTCCACTTGGTTGATTTCACCCCTGAGTTTGATTATTTCCTGCTGTCTACTCCCCTTGGGTGAATTTGCTGCGTTTTGTTCTAGAGCTTTTAGGTGTGTTGTCAAGCTGCTAATGTGTGCTCTCTCTAGTTTCTTTTTGGAGGCACTCAGAGCTATGAGTTTTCCTCTTAGAAATGCTTTCATTGTGTCCCATAAGTTTGGGTATGTTGGGGCTTCATTTTCATTAAACTCCAAAAAGTCCTTAATTTCTTTCTTTATTCCTTCCTTGACCAAGGTATCATTTAGAAGAGTGTTGTTTAGTTTCCACGTGTGTGTTGGCTTTCTATTATTTATTTTGTTATTGAAGATCAGACTTAGTCCATGGTGATCTGATACAATGCATGGGACAATTTCAATATTTTTGTATATGTTGAGGCTTGTATTGTGACCAATTATGTGGTCAATTTTGGAGAAGGTTCCTTGTGGTGCTGAGAAGAAGGTATATCCTTTTGTTTTAGGATAAAATGTTCTGTAGATATCTGTCAGATCCTTTTGTTTCATAACCTATGTTAGTTTCACTGTGTCTCTGTTTAGTTTCTGCTTCCATGATCTGCACATTGGTGAAAGTGTTGTGTTGAAGTCTCCCACTATTATTGTGTGAGATGCAATGTGTGCTTTGAGCTTTACTAAAGTATCTTTAATGAATGTGGCTGCCCTTGTATTTGGAGCAGAGATATTCAGAATTGATCGCTCCTCTTGGAGGATTATATCTTTGATGAGTATGAAGTTCTCTTCCTTGTCTTTTTTGAAGACTTTGGGTTGGAAGTCGATTTTATTAGATATTAGGATGGCTACTCCAGCTTGTTTCTTCCAACCATTTGCTTGGAAAATTGTTTTCCAGCCTTTCATTCTGAGGTAGTGTCTATCTTTTTCTCTGAGATGAGTTTCCTGTAAGCAGCAAAATGGTGGGTCCTTTTTGTGTAGCCAGTCTGTTAGTCTGTGTCTTTTTATTGGGGAGTTGAGTCCATTGATCTTAAGAGATATTAGGGAGAAGTAATTGGTGCTTCCTTTTATTTTTGTTGTTAGAGTTGGCATTCTGTTCTTGTGGCAGTCTTCTTTTAGGTTTGTTGAGGGATTACCTTCTTGTTTTTTCTAGGACGTGATTTCCGTCCTTATATTTTTTTTTCTCTGTTATTATCCTTTCAAGGGCTGGATTCGTGGAAAGATAATGTGTGAATTTGGTTTTGTCTTGGAATAATTTGGTTTCTCCATCTATGGTAATTGAGAGTTTGGCTGGGTATAGTAGCCTGGTTTGGAATTTGTGTTCTCTTAGTTTCTGTATAACATCTGTCCAGGCCCTTCTGGGTTTCATAGTCTCTGGTGAAAAATCTGGTAAAATTCTAATAGGCTTGCCTTTATATGTTACTTGACCTTTTTCCCTTACTGCTTTTAGTATTCTATCTTTATTTAGTGCATTTGTTGTTCTGATTATTATGTGTTGGAAGGAATTTCTTTTCTGGTCCAGTCTATTTGGAGTTCTGTAGGCTTCTTGTATGTTCATGGGCATCTCTTTCTTTAAGTTTGGGAAGTTTTCTTCTATAATTTTGTTGAAGATATTTGCCGGTCCTTTGATTTGGAAATCTTCATTCTCATCTACTCCTATTATCTGTAGGTTTGGTCTTCTCATTGTGTCCCGGATTTCCTGGATGTTTTGAGTTAGGATCTTTTGGGATTTTGTATTTTCTTTGATTGTTGTGCTGATGTTCTCTATGGAGTCTTCTGCACCTGAGATTCTGTCTTCCATCTCTTGTATTCTGTTGCTGATGCGCGCATTTATGGTTCCAGATTTCTTTCCTTGGGTTTCTATCTCCAGCGTTGCCTCAATTTGTGTTTTCTTTATTGTGTCTACTTCCCTTTTTAGGTCTTGGATGATTTTATTCAATTCCATCACCTGTTTGGTCTGGTTTACCTGCAATTCTTTAGAGATTTTTGTGCTTCCTCTTTAATGTCTTCTACCTGTTTAGCAGTGTTCTCCTGCAATTCTTTAAGGGATTTTTGTGCTTCCTCTTTAATGTCTTCTACCTTTTTAGCAGTGTTCTCCTGTATTTCTTTAAGTGTGTTATTAAAGTCCTTCTTGATGTCCTCTACCATCATTATGAGATATGCTTTTAGATCCGGGTCTAGCTTTTCCAGTGTGTTGGGGTGCCCTGGAATGGGCGAAGTGGGAGTGCTGGGTTCTGATGATGGAGAGTGGTCTTGGTTTCTGTTAGTAAGATTATTACCTTTACCTTTTGCCATCCGGTAATCTCTGGAGTTAGTTGTTATAGTTGTCTCTGTTTAGAGATTGGAGCAGACAATGTATTCCACTCACCAGAAGTCTTAAGATCCCTTGGAGGGTGTCGTGGGTAGCTGGCAGGTGTCAGCTGACTCTGCGCTCTAGCTACCCTGGTGCTGGTCAGACCAGAAGGGGCTTGTGCCCCTACTCAGGCTGGTTTTCTGCTTCCCTAACTAATGCAGTCCAGGTCCCGCGAGATTGGATTGGAGCAGAGGCTGTGTTCCACTCACCAGAAGTCTTAAGATGCTGTGGCGGGTGTTGTGGGTAGCTGGCGGGTGTCAGCCGACTCTGAGCCCTAGCTCCCCTGGTACTGGTCGGACCAAAAGGTTTACTTCTCATTTTTATTGAATATTAAAGAGTTTTGAAAAATATTTAATGTCGCAGTTTGTAATGTGTAATGTGTGTATATCAGTTCTTTCCTGTCATGAGCAAGCTCATGAGTGTGATCTCTAGGGGTAAAAAAACCTGAAGAAAATAAGAAAAGGCAGAAACAAAAACACAATATAGGATGTCATTGCCTAACTATTCACTTGATCAAAGAAAATAGCCACAAGTTACCTTGAATGTACGTTTGTGTACCTTTCAATTTTGAGTCAATCATGAATTGAATTTTATGCTTATCATAATTCATTTTATTTTATTGCTTTGTATCACTAAAATCTGCTAAATTTATGGAGTGTTTTTAAAAAGTTTTAAAGACTTCCTAGTAATAACTTGAAACATTATACAGTAACTTACTCATATCTTTTACTTCTCTTTCTGTTGTTCATCCATCGTGAGGCTGAATGTAACTGTAATTAATCTACTTTGTAGAAACATAGAGCTTTTCAAATGAATCTCTTGCTACTTATTATTAGGATAGTCTCACACGTATCTTTTATATATAAACTATATTTGATTTAATGCTAAATGATTTCTAAATGTGATAGGATTAATTGATATTTATACTGAATTTTAAATGGTAAATACTTGCTTATTATGTTCCAGGTCTGTTATACAGAGGAATCATGTGGATTTGAATTAGAATACAAAAAAAAAAGGGTTTTATTCTTTGATTTGGAACAAATGTTGACAGGTAAATGTTTATTTGTGAAAAGTACTGAACAGGCTAAAGATAGCATATCACAAATGAAAGGAGAAATTTATAGGTAGAAGCCAAGGCAGAAAGGCTGTCTTGTTTTCTTTTATTTATTTTTCTATAATATTCTGTAGCTGCTCTTGATATTGAGGCATAATCACTGGAAGAAAAATGTCAATCAAGGAAATATGCACTAATACACTATCCTCATAAATAAGTTGAATTTTATATCATAATCTGGAGTCAGTTTAAGCTAGATGGCTTACTTAGCAATCTCAAGAGAGTCAGGATATCTACTTGTGACACAGATAAATTATGTAAAGGACAGAAAACACATTTTTATATTCCAGATAGATTCAAGTACAAAGAAGACAATAAAGGGTAAATAATAAAACATTAGGGTAATTTAATTACAACTCTGTGGTACTAAGTGCATGGAAACCAAAATTCATATCACTGATAAATATTTACCTCAAACCTTGTGAGTCCAAATCTATGTACACACCAGCTTGGTGCTGTTTTGTTCCTTTCTCCTTTTCAAGTCCTCCTACTACTTTTGAGTTCAACAGGTGTAAAGTGTTTTCAAAAATCTTACTTTTATACTCATCTTTTGACTACTAAAAACTGGAAGAGAAAGCAACAGCCAAAACTAGAATCAATTGCTTTTGTGAAATTACTCAGTGAGCTATAAGTTAAGCTGAAAGCTATAAGTTCAGTTATCTTTGAAGAAGTTTCAATACTAACAGATTTATTTTGATATGGAGATTTTCTATTCTTTTTTGAAAATTTTAATATTTTTAATACGTATTTTCCTCAATTACATTTCCAATGCTATCCCAAAAGTCCCCCATACCCTCCCCCCGACTTCCCTACCCATCCATTCCCATTTTTTTGGCCCTGGCATTCCCGTGTACAGGGGAATATAAAGTTTGTATGTCCAATAGGCCTCTCTTTCAAAGTGATGGCTGACTAGGCCATCTTTTGATACATATGCAGCTAGAGTCAAGAGCTCCAGGGTACTGGTTAGTTCATAATGTTGTTCCACCTATAGGGTGGCAGATCCCTTTCGCTCCTTGGGTACTTTCTCTAGCACCTCCATTGGGAGCCCTGTGATCCATCCAATAGCTGACTGTGAGCATCCACTTCTGTGTTTGCTAGGCCCCAGCATAGTCTCACAAGAGACAGCTATATCTGGGTCATTTCAGCAAAATCTTGCTAGTGTATGCAATGGTGTCAGCATTTGGTAGCTGATTATGGGGCGGATCCCTGGATATGGCAGTCTCTAGATGGTCCATCCTTTCATCACAGCTCCAAACTTTGTCTCTGTAACTCCTTCCCATGAGTGTTTTGTTCCCAATTCTAAGAAGGGACACAGTGTCCAAACTTTGGTCTTCATTCTTTTTGAGTTTCATGCATTTAGCAAATTGTATCTTATATCTTGGGTATCCTAAGTTTTGGGCTAAAATCCATTTATCAGTGAGTATGTATTGTGTGAGTTCCTTTGTGATTGTGTTACCTCACTCAGGATGATGCCCTCCAGGTCCATCCATTTGCCTAGGAATTTCATAAATTCATTCTTTTTAATAGCTGAGTAGTACTCCATTGTGTAAATGTACCATAATTTCTGTATCCATTCCTCTGTTGAGGTGCATCTGGGTTCTTTCCAGCTTCTGGCTATTATAAATAACGCTGCTAAGAACATAGTGGAGCATGTGTCCTTCTTACCTGTTGGAACATCTTCTGGATTAGCCCAGGAGAGGTATTGCTGGATCCTCCAGTAGTACTATGTCCAATTTTGTGAGGAACCACCAAACTGATTTCCAGAGTAGCTGTACAAGCTTGCAATCCCACCAACAATGGAAAAGTGTTCCTCTTTCTCCACATCCTTGCCAGCATCTGCTGTCACCTGAATTTTTGATCTTAGCCATTCTGACTGCTGTGAGGTGGAATCTCAGGGTTGTTTTGATTTGCATTTCCCTGATGATTAAGGATGTTGAACATTTTTTCAGGTGCTTCTCTGCCATTCAGTATTCCTCAGGTGAGAATTCTTTGTTCAGTTCTGAGCCCCATTTTTTAATGGGGTTATTTGATTTTCTGGAGTCCACCTTCTTGAGTTCTTTATATATATTGGATATTAGTCCCTTATCTGATTTAGGAGAGGTAAAGATCTTTTCCCAATCTATTGGTGGTCTTTTTGTCTTATTGATTGTGTCTTTTGCCTTGCAGAGGCTTTGCAGTTTCTTGAGGTCCCATTTGTCAATTCTCGATCTTACAGGGCAAGCCATTTCTGTTGTATTCAGGAATTTTTCCTCTGTGCCCATATCTTCAAGGCTTTTCCCCACTTTCTCCTCTATAAGTTTCAGTGTCTCTGGTTTTATGTGAAGTTCCTTGATCCACTTAGATTTGACCTTAGTACAAGGAGATAGAAATGGATCAATTCTTCTACATGATAACAACCAGTTGTGCCAGCAGCATTTGGTGAAAATGCTGTCTTTCTTCCACTGGATGGTTTTAGCTCCCTTGTCGAAGATCAGGTGACCATAGGTGTGTGATTTCATTTCTCGGTCTTCAATTCTATTCCATTGGTCTACTTGTCTTTCACTATACCAGTACCATGCAGTTTTTATCACAATTGCTCACTAGTAAACTTTAGGTCAGGCATGGTGATTCCACCAGAGGTTCTTTTTTCCTTAAGGAGAGTTTTTGCTATCCTAGGTTTTTTGTTATTACAGATGAATTTTCAGATTGCTCTTTCTAATTCTTTGAAGAATTGAGTTGGAATTTTGATGGGGATTGCATTGAATCTGTAGATTGCTTTTGGCAAGATAGCCATTTTTTCAATGTTGATCCTGCCAATACATGAGCATGGGAGATTTTTCCATCTCCCGAGATCTTCTTTAATTTCTTTCTTCAGAGACTTGAAATTTTTATCATACAGATCTTTCACTTCCTTAGTGAGAGTCACACCAAGATATTTTATATTATATGTGACTATTGAGAAGGGTGTTGTTTCCCTAATTTCTTTCTCAGCCTGTTTATTCTTTGTGTAGAGAAAGGCCATTGACTAATTGAATTAATTTTATATCCACCTACTTCAATGAAGATGTTTATCAGGCTTAGGAGTTCTCTGGTGGAATTTTTAGGGTCACTTATATATACTATCATATCATCTGCAAAAAGTGATATTTTGACTTCATATTTTCCAATTTGTATCCCCTTGATCTCCTTTTGTTGTCGAATTGCTCTGGCTAGGACTTCAAGTACATTGTTGAATATGTATGGAGAGGTTGACAGCCTTGTCTAGTGCCTGATTTTAGTGGGATTGCTTCAAGCTTCTCACCATTTACTTTGATGTTGGCTACTGGTTTGCTGTAGATTGCTTTTATCATGTTTACATATGGGCCTTGAATTCGTGATCTTTCCAAGTCTTTTATCATGAATGGGTGTTGGATCTTGTTGAATGCTTTTTCCCCATCTAAGGAGATGATCATGTGGTTTTGGTCTTTAGTTTGTTTATATAATGGATTACATTGATGGATTTCTGTATATTAAACCATCCCTGCATCCCTGGAATGAAACCTACTTGGTCAGGATGAATGATTGCTTTAATGTGTTCTTGGATTCCTTTAGCGAGAATTTTACTGAGGATTTTTGCATCTATATTCATAAGGGAAATTGGTCTGATGTTCTCTATCTTTGTTTGATCTTTCTGTGGTATAGGTATCAGAGTAATTGTGACTTCATAGAACGAGTTGGGTAGAGTTCCCTCTACTTCTATATAGTGGAATAGTTTGTGCAGAACTGAAATTAGATCTTCTTTGAAGGTCAGGTAGAACTCTGCACTAAACCCATCTGGTCCTGGGCTTTTTTTGGCTGGGAGACTATTAATGACTGCTTCTATTTCTTTAGGGGATATGGGATTGTTTAGATCGTTAACTTGATCCTGATTAACTTTGGTACCTGGTATCTGTCTAGAAACTTGTCCATTTCGTCGAGGTTTTCCAGTTTTGTTGAGTATAGCCTTTTGTAGAAGGATCTGATGGTATTTTGGATTTCTTCAGGATCTGTTGTTATGTCTCCCTTTTCATTTCTGATTTTCTTAATTAGGATGTTGTCCCTGTGCCCTCTAGTGAGTCTAGCTAAGGGTTTATCTATCATGTTGATTTTCTCAAAGAACCAACTCCGCATTTGGTTAATTCTTTGAATAGTTCTTGTTTTCACTTGGTTGATTTCACCCCTGAGTTTGATTATTTCCTGCCTTCTACTCCTCTTGGGTAAATTTTCTTCCTTTTTTTCTAGAGCTTTTAGATGTGTTGTCAAGCTGCTAGTGTGTGCTCTCTCCAGTTTCTTTTTGGAGGCACTCAGAGCTATGAGTTTCCTTCTTAGAAATGCTTTCATTGTGTCCCATAGGTTTGGGTATGTTGGGGCTTCATTTTCATTAAACTCCAAAAAGTCCTTAATTTCTTTCTTTATTCCTTCCTTGACCAAGGTATCATTGAGAAGAGTGTTGTTCAGTTTCCACATGAATGTTGGCTTTCCATTATTTATGTTGTTATTGAAGATCTGCCTTAGTCCATGGTGGTCTGATAGGATGCATGGGACAATTTCAAAATTTTTGTATCTGTTGAGGCCTGTTTTGTGTCCAATTATATGGTCAATTTTGGAGAAGGTCCCGCGAGGTGCTGAGAAGAAGGTTTATCCTTTTGTTTTAGGAACAAATGTTCTGTAGATATCTGTTAAGTCCATTTGTTTCATAACTTCTGTCAGTTTCACTGTGTCCCTGTTTAGTTTCTGTTTCCACGATCTGTCCATTGATGAAAGTGGTGTGTTGAAGTCTACCACTATTATTTTGTGAGGTGCAATGTCTGCTTTGAGATTTACTAAAGTGTCTTTAATAAATGTGGCTGTACTTGCATTTGGGGCATAGATATTCAGAATTGAGAGTTCCTATTGGAGGATTTTACCTTTGACGAATATGAAGTGTCTCTCCTTCATACTCATCCTGTCTTTTTTGATAACTTTGGGTTGGAAGTCGATTTTATTCGATATTAGAATGGCTACTCCAGCTTGTTTCTTCAGACCATTTGCTTGGAAAATTGTTTTTCAACCTTTCATTCTGAGGTAGTGTCTGTCTTTTTCCCTGACATGGGTTTCCTGTAAGCAGCAGAATGTTGGGTCCTGTTTGGGTAACCTGTCTCTTAGTCTATGTCTTTTTATTGGGGAATTAAGTCCATTGATATTAAGATATATTAAGGAAAACTAATTGTTGCTTCCTTTTATTTTTGTTGTTAGTGTTGGCATTCTGTTCTTGTGGCTGTCTTCTTTTTGGTTTGTTGAGGGATTACTTTCTTGCTTTTTCTAGGGCGTGATTTCTGTCCTTGTGGGGTTTTTTGTTTGTTTGTTTGTTTGTTTGTTTTGTTTTGTTTTTCTGTTATTATCCTTTGAAGGGCTGGATTCGTGGAAAGATAATGTGTGAATTTGGTTTTGTCTTGGAATAATTTGGTTTTTCCATCTATGGTAATTGAGAGTTTGGCCAGGTATAGTAGCCTGGGCTGGCATTTGTGTTCTCTTAGTGTCTGTATAACTTCTGTCCAGGCTCTTCTGGCTTTCATAGTCTCTGGTGAAAAGTCTGGTGTAATTCTAATGGGCCTGCCTTTATATGTTACTTGACCTTTTTCCCTTACTGCTTTTAATATTCTATCTTTATTTAGTGCATTTGTTGTTCTGATTATTATGTGTCAGGAGGAATTTCTTTCCTGGTGCAGTCTATTTGGAGTTCTGTAGGCTTCTTATATGTTCATGGGCATCTCTTTCTTTAAGTTTGTGAAGTTTTCTTCTATAATTTTGTTGAAGATATTTGCTGGCCCTTTAAGTTGAAAATCTTCATTCTCATCAATTCCTGTTATCCGTAGGTTTGGTCTTCTCATTGTGTCCTGTATTTCCTGGATGTTTTGTGTTAGGAACCTTTTGCGTTTTGTATTTTCTTTGATTGTTGTGCTGATGTTCTCTATGGAGTCTTCTGCACCTGAGGTTCTCTCTTCCATCTCTTGTATTCTGTTGCTGATGCTCGCATCTATGGTTCCAGATTTCTTTCCTAGGGTTTCTATCTCCAGCATTGTCTCACTTTGTGTTTTCTTTATTGTGTCTACTTCCCTTTTTAGGTCTAGTATGGTTTTGTTCATTTCCATCACCTGTTTGGATGTGTTTTCCTGTTTTTCTTTAAGGACTTGTAACTCTTTAGCAGTGTTCTCCTGTATTTCTTTAAGTGAGTTATTAAAGTCCTTCTTGATGTCCTCTACCATCATCATGAGATATGCTTTTAAATCTGGGTCTAGCTTTTCGGTTGTGTTGGGGTGCCGAAGACTAGGTGGGGTGGCAGTGTTGTGTTATAATGATGGTGAGTGGTCTTGATTTCTATTAGTAGGATTCTTAAGTTTGCCTTTCGCCATCTGGTAATCTCTGGAGCTAGTTGTTATAGTTGTCTATGGTTAGAGCTTGTTCCTCAGGTGATTCTGTTAGCCTCTATCAGCAGACCTGGGAGACTAGCTCTCTCCTCTGAGTTTCAGTGGTCAGAGCACTCTCTGCAGGCAAGCTCTCCTCTTACAGGAAAGGTGCACAGATATCTGGCCTTAGGACCTCCTCCTGGGCGAAGACGAAGTCCCAAAACAGGACCTGTCCCAAAGTTGAGTTGTTTTGGCCTGTCCCAGAAGCTGTTAGCTTCTGTATTCTACACTCTCACCTGTGCAGAATACTCTCGGAGGAGTCCTGGAACCAAGATGTCTGCAGCTGATGCTCAGGCCAAGTGCTCCTGGCCCGGGTGGATCCCTATCCTCTGGCCGGGAAAGTGGCCAGCTGACTGGGGCCCAAAAAGGGGGCTGCCTTAGAAGCTCTGTGGCTCCCGCCTGTCCCAGAAGGTTTTAGCTTCTGTATTCCTACTCTCACCTTTGCAGAATACACTTGGCAGGATCCCGGAACCAAGATATCTGCTGCCGATGCTCAGGCAAAGTATTCCAGAGCCAGGCGAACACCTATCCTCTGGCCGGAAAGTGGCCTAATGTCTGGGGCCTGTGCGGAGATTTTCTTTTCATATTCACAATGATTAAAAGTATCACAGTTACTATTAAAAAGATTCTGAAGACATGTTGTATATATTGTATATTCCACCTTTCAAAGGGAAATCAGTTAAATAATAGTCTTCCAAAGGAGCATACTTTGTTATTCTGGCCCTTTGTTATTCCTCTAGGAGCAGAAGGGGTCATTTAGCAGAACATCCATAAGCATTGCAACAGTCATATTCTGTAAGCAAAAATATAATTATATCCTACACAGGAAGTGAAGCATTATAAACCTTAGTAGTTTAGCATATGTTAGGATCATATTTCAGTCTCTTGTTCATCATATATCTGCTTTTTTATAGTAATGTGTATATCTCCACAAAAATCTATTTGTTGAATTTTTAACCTACAGGATATAAAACTAAGATATATGGGGACATGAAGGCTATTCAGAGGTCCCAGACACTAGGCAAAGATTAGTGCCCCCCAAATGGGGCCCCATTGAGGTTATATTACAAGATGTGACCTATAATAGGCAGGCATCTTCAGGAGATATGGTGGTTGAATAAGAACACCTACCATAGTCTCATATGTTTGAATGATTAGTCACCAGGAAGTGGAACTCTTTGATAGGATTAGAAATGCTAAAAACCCATGCCAGGCCCAAGCTATCTCTGCCTCTGCTTGCAGATTAAGATGTAGCCTTCAGCTACAGTTTCAGATCCATCCTTTCTACCATGCTCCCTGCCATGAGAATAATAGAATGTCTGCTGGAACTGCACAGAAAGCCCAATTAAATCCTTTCTTTTATAAGAGTTGTCTTGGTTATGATGTATTTTCAGAGCAATAGAACAGTGAGTAAGGTATTGGACAAGGAATATATAAGAGTTTTGATCTGAGACTTCATTGGACATCAATTTGTGAGAAATAAATTCCTTTTTCTTTTTTAAAAAACATCTCTGTTTTTAACTATCCAAGATTAAGACTATCACATTCAATCTTCTTCATATACAAAGAGTTGATCCCCAGTTAAATAACTCAGTAAGGTTTCACATATCACAAGGTCCATCTAAAATTTCTAAGTTAGCCATTCAGGATAGGAGTTCTTTGAGAAGAGCCATACATGGAGTTCTCTGGTTTAAACGAGAAATTGCTTTTCTTGATCTTAAACCCTTCATTTTGGTAAGTCATCTTCTCTGCTGTGACACTCTCCACAGTGTTGCCATTCAATTCTCTAATTAACCCTTTAAATCACCAATATTCTTCCCATCTATTTTCATTTTGTTCATATTCTGGCATCCCCTTCTTTTAGTGACCCTTCTCTGTTGGTTCGATTTCTAACTTTTTAGGTTCCAAAAATTAAAGGCACAAAACAAATGCTTGGAGATAGGAGCCTCATAGGGGAGAGAAGAGGTGGCATTTGTCTTTTCTGTCATGTATTACTGCCTTGAATAAACCTTATTCCAACCTGTTTATAACTATAATCAATAATGTAGTTTCCCCAGGTTTATTCATTGGCCTGTAAAAATCATGACCTCATTTTTCTTGCATTTGTGTGATGGTTCCTTGAGCATATTTTAATCCATTTATCTGTTAATGGACAGCTATATTAATAATCATTTCCTAGCTATTATAACTAAGACAGCAATAGTCCTGGATGTGCAAATATCTCTCTCGTAGTATATAAATTGCTTCGAGTAAATTGGCAGGAATAGCGAAAGTGTTTGCATGGTAGTACTTTTTTTAAAATTAGATATTTTCCTTATGTACATTTCAAATGTTATCCCCTTTCCTGGTTCCCCCTCTAACACTCCCTTATTCCCATCTACCTCCCTCTGCTGACCAACCTACCCACTCCTGCTTCCTGGCCCTGGAATTCCCCTATACTGGGGCATATACCCTTCACAGGACCTAGGACCTCTCCTCCCATTGACGACTGACTAGGCCATCCTCTGCTACATATACAGCTAGAGCCATGAGTCCTACCATGTGTTTTCTTTGGTTGGTGATTTAGTCCCAGGGAGCTCTGGGAGTACTAGTTAGTTCATATTCTTGTTCCTCCTATGGGGCTGCAAACTCCTTCAGAACCTTAGGTCCTTTCTCTAGCTCCTTCATTGGGGACCTTGTGCTGAATCCAATGGATGGCTGTGAGCATCCAGTTCTGTATTTGTCAGGCACTGACAGAGCCTCTCAGGAAACAGCTACATCAGGCTCCTGTCAGCCAGCACTTGTTGGCATCCACAATACTTTCTGGGTTTGGTGTTTGTGTATGGGATGGATGCTCAGGTTGGGCACTCTATGGATGGTCATTTTTTACCCAATCTTCTCTCTAAGTCATACACATAAAAGGACATTTCATCTCCTATTTTCATCCTTTTTTTTTTTTTTTAATTTTTCGTTTTCGGTTTCACTTTTGCTTGCTTGCTTTCTGTTTTCCCATATATTTTGTCATTTGTTCTGATTATTTAGGATTGCAACAGATTCTGTGTATGTGTTTGTGTGTGGGGGGGTACTCCACTGTGTCCATGCATGATGAGGGAGTGTGAATGTGTGTGATAGAGGAGAGAGAGAGAGAAAGAGAGAGAGACAGAGACAGAGACAGAGAGAGCATATTTAAGGTTTTATTGTATCTGCAGATGTGATTATTTTTATACTTTCCTTATTTTATTACTTTGATTTTTTTGTCTTACTATTCTAGATAAGATGTCAAGCAACATATTGTTATGAATAAAGTGGACATGGTGTACTTGTATGGATTTTAGTGGGAATGCTTTGAGTTTTCTCATTATCAGAATATTCATTAAGCTTTGTCAGATTTGCCCTTTATTATTTGAGTTACTTTCCTCTTTCTCTAATTCCCTGTTATCCTGAGTGGATGAAGGATTTGTGTCCTGGTGTCACAAACGTGGTCACAAGTAATCAGCACAGACAGATTTTAAAAGAAAAGAAAAGAAAAACCTGAAAAAAAAAACCTTCAAGTTACTAGCTATTAAAGGTGAAATATTGTATTTAATATAGATTTTTAAAATAAATTCATTTTGATAAAAACTTATAACTTATCATTGAAATATTTCCCCATGTTCTCTCTGCAATGTTTCTTTTTACTTGCAAGAGAACAATGGCAATAAAATGAATATTTTATATTTTTCACTAATTATTATTACAAATTCTTCCTCATATAAATATTTTATTATGACAAGAAATAATGTTGCTGCTTTGTGAATGGGATAATCAGCTATTCTTAGGCACCTTAAGTCATCTGTGACAGTTCAGACTTCAGTGAAGTAGCTTTATAATTACATGCAATTTCATTATATTTCAGTCAAAGTTTTGAGGAAAAATTCTCTCTTTTTGTTTTGATTCTCAGCAAATCCACTGTGCATGATTTAGAGTTTAGCCTTATATATAAACATAAGGGCATAGTGTATATGATATTATCCAGACTGGGTATTCCTCCAGTATATCAAAACTTTTAAGTTAGATGTTTCAGAGGGGTATTTTCCAATTAATTAATGAGAATCACAAAATAATCAATGATTTTAAATTGAGCTATCTTAATGTATATATTGATTTGTATATTTTAAGACAAAGTCTCAATGTGTAGCCCTTGCTTATCTTAGAATTTCTGCTGGCCACAAACTCACAGAGACTCAGTCGCCTCTGCCACACACAGGTGGAAGAGAAACCCATATGCCATGAATCCTAGCTATTAATCATGTCTTTATTTCATTCCTTCAACAACCAAGTGATAAGACTATTTTCCTTACTTTCAGAAGGAAGGCAACTTGCATCTATAGACACTACCCCTCCGGAGTGCCTGGGTTCGACATAAACTTGACTGATTTCTAAACCATTGTCTACGCGATTTGAATCTCTGCATTACAGTGTAATTGGTTTTAGCATACCAGTAATTGCAATTTTGCATACTCCATCTTAACAGAGTTGATGAAAGGAATAATGGCACTGTAGGAATGTTCTTAGGAAGATTCATTGTCTTAATGTCTCATCTGTACTTTTCTATCTGCTGTATATAGTAACAAGTGTGTCAGAATCTATATGTTTATATTTACATGCACAGTACCCATTTTATCTTTTTCCAATAAGTTTTATTAGCTTTGTGATTTTCCTCCAAATGACTTAACAACTTTTCCTTGAAGATAATAACACAATATTTATAATGTCTACACATTTAAAACATTTATACCATTACTATTTTGTCATCTTAATTATGAATGCATTATACATGCATGTACTCATATGATTTATGGACAGAATAACCCAGAGTAGATCATAATTTACTGTCTGTACATTCATGTTTTAATTTCTCATGCCATTATTCACTATAAATCCTGTGTACTCTAGAGATATGGCAGAAAGTTGACTTAGAGACAGATATACACATGAAAACAATACCTTACTATTTATTATAATGTCCTTCTTATATAAAACATTCCTAGAAAATAATTAATGTTACCCTACTTCCTTTTCTTATTTCTGGGTAAAGAATTGTTCATTATTAACAATTAATTATTAATTATTTCTTACAATAGGAATTGAGTACAACTTGTCTCACAAATGCTAGACAAGTACTCTACTGGTGAGTTCTAACTCCAGTTCAATTTATATTTTTTCTTGCTTTTTTAAAGGCAAGTACTTTCTCAGTTAAACATGCTGCTTTCAAGCTGTCTACCTAAAGTACACCTTGAACTTGTGGTCTTTCTTTTGTAGTCTCTTGTAGGCATGTCTCAGTACTTTGTGCATGATTGTGCTTTTTAAATATTAAATGCCTTTTCACCACAATTGAGTAACACTATCATTTTTACATGTACGATATGCTATTCTAGTTATTTATTATTTAATTCCACTTATAAGTCAATAGATGCCTGAATTGGTTCAAACAGAAAAATTGAGTATAAATAAACAGATGATTTAGATAAATAATTCGAAGAAATCAGCATATTATGACACGATGAAGAAGAGAACAAAATTTAAAGGAAAAAGCATCCATCACAAATATTTTCTGACACAAAAGTCACACTTAATACTATTATTAAACAATTTATCAAAAAGTGCACTCTTTAAATGTTATTTAAGACATCAATAATTATAATTAAGTATATCAATTAAACCTGCAGTCTACATTGAATTAAAGCTTCTACATAGTTTTGGACATCTCACAAAAACATTTTCAAATGGATATTTTGAGAATCCATAGCATCAAGAGAAGTGCTAAAAAAAAAAAAATCACGGAAACTATATTAAGTACCTCAAGCAATCTTGCATGCAACCCAGGCCTACATTATTTTATCCTTAGGTGTTAGTATTGTAAAGAAATTGCCTACCTAGTATCAATGCCAATTGGTTTTTATTCAAGCTGTCTTAATTTTATTAGATTTTATCTTAATTTGTATCCAATATTTTGAGATTAGAAGGAGGAAATATTGTGAGCCAGTTATCTCTGATGGAAATGCACAAACTACTTGATGAAAGAAGACTTCATTATTACAACCCAAATGTTTAAAACCTTTTTACCATAATAATATGCAGGATATGAAGAAGGCATAAGACCAATTTAACAGTCACCTTCTGGTAGCTAAGGGCAGTAGTACAGATTAACTAAACCCCACATTCAATTCTTTAGTTAATGCCATCTGTAATGCCCTGTTTTTCTGATCATTCATTGTTCCTCAAAATAATGACTCTGACACTTCTGATATATAAATCACTGGTTAGATAAATAGCTTTAGATCTGTTCTTTGACCAGCTCATATCTTAATAATCTAGTTTACTTTATTTTTAGAGTACTGCATGGCTGGTAACTTTCTTTCTAGGTTCATGCATTGGTCTCCTCCTCAGAGTTCAGAGCAAATCTCCTGTGCCAGATTCTTCTATCTGTACTGGAACTCCCACCTCCCTATTTGCTGCCCAAGTTAATAGGCCAACAACATTATATTAACAGGTGATGATTCCATAGAGTACAAGAGCTTCTCTCTACCCAATTCTCCATGGAACCTGAAGATAATAGTGCCTTGTAGTTCAAACAACTTGTAAAATTCAATCAAATGCTTGTGCAGGCTTTATTGTTTATTGAAATTAATATCTTAGTTTCTTCAAAAAGCCAAATCCATTACTGAGAAAAAATATATAGCGGTCAGGATTAGCAATTCTCCTCATTGCTTGCTTTTGAAAAGGACCGCCAGTGCCTTAAAGTTAAGTAGAAGGAATGACTACATGTAATCGTGAAGATGCATGGAAACTAGTATGTAACACCTCTGGGTCTACAAAAACAAAAGACAATGGAGAGAGTTTTCTCTCTGCCCCTGTAAAGGTTTTGGCAAGATAGAAATTGCTTCCAAAGCAGAAGCTCATTTATAAAAATAGTAAGCTTCACTTGACAGTGCAATAGCATTCAGGTCAATAGTAAGTCTAAAAAGATATAATTAGACAGTATAATGAAGGTGCAGATGGCTTTTACATAATTCTGACCATGTATATTTGAGCTTCACAATTTCAGTTTTGCAATTTTATCCCCAAAACAGTTTGCATGAACTTGTACTAACATTTCCTATGCAGTAGCTACTCTTAATTTACTACCTCTTCCTTCTTCCCTGAGTAATTAAAATGGGGAAAATCATACAACTTCCCTTGTGTAGATAGCACAGAAGAAAAAGGGGCCATAACAATGGGGAAATCATCAGGGAAATCTAAATGAGGTTATAACATTAACAATTTTATTGACAAACAGTTGGAAAATCTTGGGTGTTCTGAACCACAAGAGAAAAGACTAAGTTTTATAATTACCAATATGAATTCTTTACTTTCTCACTTTCTCTCACCTCTCCCTCTTCCATTCTCCTATCTCTTTTCATAATATGAGCAATTGTCATTCTTCTATGACGTGCTATTTACACAAAACCTAAGCATTAATTGTGGAAAAGCAGAAATTAAATTAGAAATTCTAACCCACAGAACAATCCTTAGAACCCATGTAGAAGCTGATCATCTCAAAAATAAAATCTGGCAGAGACAGGCGAATTTCTGAGTTTGAGGCGAGCCTGGTCTACAAAGTGAGTTCAACGACAGCCAGGGCTATACAGAGAAATCCTGTCTGGAAGAAAAAAAATAAAATCCAAAAATGATTAAGAAGAGAAAAATGGATAGAACATAAATGCCATGATCCAGAACAGATCCTGGACTAGAATGGAGAATACCACCTGATGTAAGGCTCAGTTGCTCACCTGGAACGATGGCTTCTTTCAACTCTTTTTGTACTCTATTCAAGTCATATCTGTCTTGTGCTTCTCTCTCAGTGGCTTGGAATTGAGACAGTTAACATGAAAGATTCTATAAATATGCAAAAATTAAAACTACACCATAGCATTTCAAGCTTACACTAAAAACATTTTGTATATAAAAGTAAATATAGATCTTAGGCATAAAATTATTTGTATTTCCCCACACCACCCTTCCAAGTGTTATTACTCTTGCTGAAGCATTTTACCATTGTTAAGTTGTATGTCTTTGACAAATGTTTGTGGTATATTCCTATGCTCAGCAAGCCTGCGGTTTACAATATTAAATCAAGGAACTTTAGTGCAATTAATTCATTAATTTTAACAAATCATTGACCTTGTACTCCATGGTGTTGAGCACAGAAAACTAATACCTGAATTTTTGTTAAGTAATGTGATTGCTAAAGCTGGCTGTTTTCTGGGGCTGGGGGGGGGGGAACCTAAGGTTGGCTCATTAGTTCACCAGTTTATTATTTTTCTGTCAATGATTGTATGAAATCAGTCTGTGCCCAAGTACTAAAAATTAATAAAGGGATGGATTTGTTTGTGGTATTTTAAAGTAGGATGAGCTTATAAGAAGCTCATTTAAGTGGTCAGAAAACAGCAGAAGAGAAAATAATGAAGAAAGGGAGGTTGTACTTTATAATGAGAAACAAAAGCTGGACCACATGGAATCCTGGAAGTGGATGTTATTATCACACCAGTGATTAGGCAAGAAGTTGGGAAGTGCATAATTTCCTTGTGACTTCACTACACCAGCTCTGCTTTCTTTAAGCTTTCCTTGAGTTTTGAAGTTAGGCTAATATGTTGTTATTATCGATATGTCATCTTACATCTGAGGATCATTCAAATCTGATCCAAAGGTTAAAACCTTCTGACTGGAGTATTCTCAAGTATCCCCAATGGTGCCGTTATGGGTAATTCTCAGTGTGAACATTTCTTTCCCTGGGAGATGTAATGCTCTAAGCAGATGCATTCTTAATCATGTCTGTGGCTATTACTATTGCTATTGTGTATTTTGTCACTGGTCCAGATCATCTTGTAAATTTAAGTGGAATAATAAGACATTATTAACTAATGAATAACTCATTAATTTGTTAGACGCTGGCACTTTAACAATTTTCATTCCCATCTGAATTCCTAGATATACTCTTTCATTCCAGCTCCCTCCATGTTCTACATTTAACCTCAGCAAGCACTGAAGGATCTAAGAGAATTTTATTTCCCAGGAATTTCATCTACAATTGGTGGATATTGACCAAACTATAGAATAAGATTGTGCACATCATTAAGGATAAATTCATGATTCTGAATTCTGTGTTAGGGATGGAGCAGCACAATGACCATGACACAGCCATTGCACAGTACAACATATGACAGAGTCAGATGGAAGAAACATATGCACAAATTCAGAAAAAGAAGGGTTTTAACTATGGATACCTGTTCATTACATACAATATATTTCTATTCTAGAATGAAAAATTTTAATAACCCCAAATCATCAAGAAATAATTCTACTTCATTTCTTTTTCTTATTACCAGGCTTAAAATGAAAAGACAACAATAAAATCCTGGAGATGTATTTACAATTCCCTAAGTATATAGTGAAAACCATTTCAGTTCTGCTATAATACAGAAGAAAAGAAAAAGAATAAACTAGCTAACCTGTCAGCCTTTTTTATTCAAGGCACATAAATTCATAAGCAAATAAAAATTAACTTTATATGCAGAAAAAAAATCCTTATTTCAATAAGGAGATGTAACAGGAATCTAAGTTCTTTTATCCAAGCTGCCTGTGCCCAAACAGAGCTTCTGAAAGTTGAATTTCCTTTCATTAGTCACAAAGAATGAGGTCTGTCATTTCATGGAAATCCTGGTAAGTGGTTATCATGTTCCCTCAGGTAAGCAGAGGCAGCCAATGTTACCATTCTCTATGACCTATACTATCTAGAGTAAAAGAGGGATGCTGTACAGTATATACTGCTGCACAGCATTCTTCTATATAGGTTTGAAAGAAATATAACTACTGTCTACTTTTTTGGGGGGATAGAAGTTTTTTTTAATTTTTCTTCTAAATTATGTGCATGTGGGAATAGAACAAGACACTATTTTTATTAGCTAGACGTTCTGTTCAATATCAGTCTATTGTAGGTACAGTAAAATAGCTCCTGGAGGACTATGCCCAAAGACCCAGTTATTTTTAGAGATTCAAAAATTACTTTACATTTCAACATGTCATTTTCATGGTATATCAGTCTTTGAATTAACATCACTAATAATTTCATTTTTGAAATAATTCACCTACGATACTAGTTGGCATGTCTACTCATGTCTCTCTTTGGGATTACATGCCATCAACAGAGATGCCCGTCTCTATTCCAGTTTATTCTGCTTTATAGATCCATACAGTAATGCAGAAAATGCTTTCACTTATTAATGCAGTCTTGACATATTTGTCATAACAATCAAGTGGACCTTTCTGGAGACTTAGCTTTGCCAATCATTATTGAATGTTTTGACCTTGCAAGTGGCTTAGTGTGCTTTAGTCAGAAAAATATTAGAGAGTTGAAGAACATGTATTCAGCAACTGGAAATTCATGGTTGCCACTTCTTGCAATACTTAAAAAAAAATACTCTCAGTATCTGGAACAGTGTGTGACCTAAAAGTAATACCTAAAAGTATTTGTTTAATGGATTAATGATATATTAAAGATGGAGGAATATAGATATGATTTGACTTTAAATACTAATATTTTTTTAAATTAACTTATAGGTGAAATATTCAGATAAATTATTAGCATCCATAATGACAAATCTTGCCATCTGAAAGAAACTTAAATATTCCTTAGTAAATTCCCTGCTGAGTCTTCTTCATTTTGATGGTTGTCTCTATGCAGACAAGTAGGAAGGCTCCCTCTAACTGCACAGAACAGGAGGAAGTCAAGAATCATACACCGGGCAATGGACTTCCTATTCTTTCATCAAGCAGACAATTGTAATTCTAAATCTTTCTTATGCTTGCTCCTCATATACAATTTTCATGAAACTTTTTATGATGTTAATATTGTTTGAAATTTCAACAGGTTAACTTTGCTGCTCCTGAAGTTTTCCAGAGTGAAACAAATAAACAAAAGAACAATAAATTGTGGATAGATACAGAAAACAGGGCTATAAATTCAGAGAGCAATGACTACTAGCAACACGGTATCTTATAAAAATCAAAGAAATAGTATGAGTGGTGGTATCTGAAGGCACTATGGTGCCACAACTACAGAAAGCTCTGGAAATTGGCAGAATTATTCTTTCAATCACTGTTTCAATTACACATACAGGACGATAAGCAGTACAATCAATAATCAAAATTAAGTTGAGCCTCTTCCATGGAGATAAAGAGTCTGAAATGAACACTATATAATTCGAGGCAGATATATAAATGCTCAGTCCAGTAAGATAATGCCAAGATGCAATAAAGTTCATGACTTACAGACATAGGGTACAAAAGTAAATTGGTTGTAAACTGGGTTTCGAATCACGTCTGCCCTTTTGCACTTTTTTGAACTTGAATGACCTTCTGGGCAGAGGTTTTTAATCTGTCTTATTTACTGCCTTCTTGAAAAGTAAAATGATTGAAGGTACACACCTTCTTCTATATATGCTAGAAAGAGTATAGAGCTGTCTTCTCATGAACTTGTAAAATAATAGCATTCAGGAATAGGGGGTAAAAACTTCATAAGCGCATACAATGTGCTTTGATAAAGTTCCTCCTGCTCTCTCCCAATTTGTCCTCTTTCCTTCTCACTATTTTGTTGCAACATCGTTTGCTATTTGCTTTGTTTAAAAGCTAAGGAATAATAAACTTAGGGATGCCTATGCATATACATGGATGGAATCATCGACTGGAGCATGAATAGCCTCTTACATTCTGCATCCCTGAAAAACAAATTCTCCAAAAGCAAATTCTCCCTTCCTTGACAACCACCAGTTGACATTAGCAACTTTGCAAGGAGGCAAGGATTAATGAGCCATTCCTCTGTCAATGCTTAGACTTTGGTTGGTTTGATCTTGGGCTAGTTTGTACCCACAGTATTAGTCTAGTCACTATGAATTAATGTAGGGTACATAGTGTTTCAAAACTGACATTCACTATGGGTTTAGTCAAATACTAAATTTCCCTGCAGGGCCTAAAGTTTGTCAAGCCATGAGTCTTTTGCCCAATTGTTGATACAAGGCATGTATTTCTTCTTGCAAATTATGCTTCAATTCCAACCGGAAAGTGTATGGTTGATGTGTCATGCATAACACATGAATTGCAGGTATTCTTGAACTTTGAACTGTCCTCATGCTGAATGAGTCTCGAAAGAGTGAACACAGTTTCCGACAAAAACATGAATTAGATGTGATCAGAGGGAAACTGGAAACCATGTTAGTGGGAAAGGTTATTATCCTAGTACACAACAAGATTTTAGCTCAGAAAGCAAAGGGGAATCTAGTTTGGTACTTTTTAGAGGAAGGGTCTTGCACAGGAGATAGTAAGAAAAGGTGAGTCTATGGAAGCCAGAATAACAGATGATACTGGTTCAGCAGAAGATATGATCAGATACCAGACTTAATATGTACCCTAGGGACATGTTTAGATGCTTAGCAGAAAAAAAAATTATCCCTGCATAAAAATTGAAACTATAAAGTCATTTTCATTTTATCTTATTTTTTTACAGGATCTTTCAGTTAAGAAACTGGATTTTTAAAGAGATACTGTAGAGATAAGATGTATCCCATCCTTGAAGAATACTGTCTTTCTCTTTCCCGGTAGCAGCCAGTTGCCAAAAGCTCCTCAACTAATGGTCGTATTTTGCTTGTTCAGATTTCATTAAACTTGAGCTTGTTCATGCTCATTCATGCTTTCACAATCACTGTGAGTTTATATGTGCATCTGCCCTGTTAAATCTGGCAAAGAAAGCTCTGTTTCCTTGGACTCTTTCACCACCTCTGGCTCTGTAGTTCTTTGTGTCTCCACTTCTGCATGGGTCACTGAGAGTTTGTGAAACTCCCAATGAACTTGGGGGATATTGTAATACAAAAGAAACCTTTACATTCCTTTTTGTGTAGTTTTTTACTTTCAAAACCTGATACAGTTGGGGTTTGGGTTGTACGTTCGGAGTAGTTTGACTTTTGATTACATTTTTGTTGTGATTGTTGATGTTAGGTTTGGGAGACAGCTACTGAGGGTTTTCAGGATTTTGAGATTTTATACAAAGAGGAAAAAAAATAAGAAGGTTAACAACCTAACCTAACTGGGTTTGGAAGGAGAGTACTTCAGGGTTTCTGATTTTATAATGCAAGCACTTATTTATATGGCATAAAAGTAGTCTTTGTGGTATGCTTATGTGTATCCTGGACATTTTCTGAGATACCGAACACTTGGGCCTAGAAAGTTAGCAAACAGAGATGGGATGAAAAATGTGATGTATATTAGAGATTACCTAAAGCTAAGGTGCTAACTGCTTAAAAAATAAGTTTTATAGCTAGCCAGTTCCAGTACTTTTCCAGGTAAGTACAAGAGTCTTTCATTTACATTTTTTTCCTCTTTGTGTTATTTTTATTTTCCTGTTTTTTTTTTCAGTTTAAAAAATCTATTTGGAACATTAAACATGATAGAACTAGGAAAAAGTCTCTTAAGACGTCCTCCATGAAAGGAACTTGTGACAAGTTCTTGATTAGACAGAACCCATTCCATCCTCAAGGGAGAATACACAGCATAACCGTGGCTTAATTGAATAAATTGGGCAGTGTTCCTCCTGTTTCTATTTTGAGAAATAGTTTGAAAAGTGTTGGTATTTGATCTTCTTTGAAGGTCTGAAAGAATTCGTCACTGAACCCATCTGGTCCTGGACTTTTATTGGTTGGGGTATTTTAATGACTGCTTCTATTTCTTTAGGAATTATGAGATGGTTTATCTGATCTTGATTTAACTTTAGTTTTTGGTATCTGTCTAGAAAATTGTCCATTTCATCCAGCTTTTCTAGTTTTCTTTAGTATAGGCTTCTGAAGTAGGATCTGATGTTTCTGTTTTTGTTTTTCTTTTAATTTCCTCAGTTTCTGTTGTTATATCTCCCTTTTCATTTCTGATTTTGTTAATTTGGATACTCTCTCTGTGCCCATTGGTTAGTCTGGCTAAGGTTTTATAAATCTTGTTGATTTTTCTCAAAGAACAAGCTCCTGGTTTTGTTGATTCTTTGTATAGTTCTTTTTGTTCCTACTTGGTTAATTTCAGCCCAGAGTTTGATTATTTCTTGCCATATACTCTTCTTGGGTGTATTTGCCTTTTTTTCTAGAGCTTTCAGGTTTGCTGTTAAGCTAGTAGTGTATGCTATGTCCAGTTTCTTTTAGGAGGCACTCAGAGCTGAGTTTTCCTCTTAGCACTGCTTTCATTGTGTCCCATAAATTCGGGTATGCTGTGTCTTTATTTTCATTAAATTCTAAATAGTCTCTAATTTCTTATTTCTTTCTTCTTTGACCAACTTATCATTGAGTAGAGCGGTGTTCAGCTTCCATATGTATGTGGGCTTTCTGTTGTTACTGTTGCTATTGAAGAGCAGCCTTAGTCTTTGGTGATCTGATAGGAAGCATAGGATTATTTTAATCTTCTTGCATCTATTGAGGCCTGTTTTGTGACTAATTAAATGGTCAGTTTTGGAGAAGGTACCATGAAGTGCTGACAAAAAGGTATATTCTTTTTTTTCAGGATGAAATGTTCTATAGTTACTTGTTTGGTCCATTTGGTCCATAACTTCTGTTAGTTTCAATGTGACTTTGTTTAGTTTGTTTCATGATCTGTAAATTCATGAGAGTGGGGTGTTGAAGTCTCCCACTATTATTGTGTACAGTGCCATGTGTGCTTTGAGCTTTGGTAATGTTTCTTATATGAATGTGCTTGCCCTTGCATTTGGAGCACAGATGTTCAGAATTGAGAGTTCTTCTTGGTGTATTTTTCCTTTGATGAGTATGAAGTGTCCTTCCTTATCCTTTTGAATAACTTTTGGTTGAAAGTTGATTTGGGACCATTTGCTTGGACAATTGTTGTCCAGAACTTTACTGTGAGGTAGGTACTTGACCCTGTGGTGTGATTTCTTTATACAGCAAAATTCTGGGTCCTTTTTACAAATCTAGTCTGTTATTCTATGTCCTTTTACTGGGGAATTGAATCCATTGATGTTAAGAGATATTAAGTAACAGTGATTGTTGCTTCCTGTTACTTTTGATGTTATTTTTATCTTTGTGTGGCTATCTTCTTTTGGGTTTGTTGAAAGAAGGTTATTTTTTTTTTTTTTGATTTTTCTAGGGTGTGGTTTCCCTCCTTTTGTTGGCATATTCCATCTATTATTCTTCATAGGTCTGGATCTGTGGAAATCAATTTTTTTTTTACATGGAATATCTTGGTTTCTCTGTCTGTGGTAATTGAAAGTTTTGCTGGGTATAGTAGCCTGGCCTGGCATTTTTGTTCTCTTAGCATCTACATAACATCTGCTCAGGATCTTCTACCTTTCATAGTCTCTGGTGAAAAGTCTAGTGTAATTCTGATAGGTCTGCCTTTATATGTTATGTTACCTTCCTGCCTATTTGCTTTTTATATTATTTCTTGTTTAGTGCACTTGGTGTTTTGACTATTATGTGATAGAAGGAATTTGTTCTTTGATACAATCTATTTGTAAGCCTCTTGTATGTTTATGGGCATTTTGTTGTTGTTGTTAGGGAAAATTTCTTCTTTAATTTTTTAAAGACATTTACTGACCCTTTAAGTAAGGAATCTTCACTCTCTTTTATACCTATTATTCTTAGGTTTGGTCTTCTCATTGTGTCCTAGATTTCCTGGATGTTTTGGGTTAGGAGCTTTTTGCATTTTGCATTTTCTTTGACTATTGTCTCAATGTTTTCTATGATATCTTCTGCACCTGAGATTCTCTCTTCTATTTCTTGTATTCTTTTGGTGATGCTTGCATCTATATCTCCTGATCTCTTTCCTAGGTTTTCTTTCTCCAGGGTTGTCTTCCTCTGTGATTTTTTTTTTATTAGTTTTACTTCCATTTTTAGATTCTGGATAGTTTTATCCAATTCCTTCACCTGTTTGGTTGTGTTTTTCTGTAAATCTTTAATGGATTTTTGTGTTTCCTCTTTAAGAGCTTTTAGCTGTTTACCAGTGTTCTCCTGTATTTCTTTAAGAGAATTATTTATGTACTTCTTAAAGTCCTCTATCATCATCATGAGATGTGATTTTTAAATCCGAGTCTTTCTTTTCTGGTATGTTGGGGTATCCAGGGCTCACTCTGGTAGGAGAATGGGGTTCTGTTGAAGCCAAGTAACCTTGGTTTCTGTTGCTTATGTTCTTGCCTCTGCCTCTCACCATCTGGTAATCTCTGGTGTTAGCTGGTCTTGCTGTCTCTAACTGTGGCTTAGCCCTCCTGCTAGCCTGTGTGTCAGTTCTTCTGGGAGACCAGATCTCTCCCAGCAGTATTTGGGTATTGAGCCCTGCCCAGGATCTGCTCTGGGCAAGGATGGAAACTAGAAGAATCCTGTCCCAGGCTTCTCCTAGGTTCTTGTGTCTTATTTTACTGTTCTAAGGACATTTCATATAGCCAGCAACAATAGCTCCAAGGTGTGGTTCTAAATAATCATATGTATTTGGACATTCTAAAAATGTTTGAGTATGTTCATTTTCAATTTGTACAGTCATTGTACCCTGAATATGGGTTGTTTTCCTTCTCTGCTTCCTTCAACTATGTGACAAAGTGTTGCTTGTGATCTTTTGTACTTAATTTTAGTGTCCTAACCTCTCTTTTATACACTTCTTGCCCCTCAGGATTTCTAATGAAGAAAATATATTTTACTTACATATAGTGCTGGTTATTGTGATGGTTTTTATGTGGTTGACCCAAGGAGTGAGACTATTAAAAGGTATGGCCCTGTTGGAGTAGGTATATCAATGTCGGTGTGGGCTTTATGACCCTTACCCTAGCAGCCTGGAAGTCAGTGTTTTACTAGCAGCCTTCACATGAAAGTGTAAAACTCTCAGGTCCTCCTGCACCATGTCTGCCTGGATGCTGTCATGCTCCTGCCTTTATGATATTGGACTGAACCTCTGAACCTGTAACCCAGCCCCAATTAAATGATGTTATTATAAGTGTTGTTTACCTTGGTTATGATGTCTGTTCACAGCAGTAAACCCTAACTAAGACAGTTACTTTCCTAGCTGATACTACTTTTCTAACAGATGACACACACTTAGGGAGGACTCCTTTAAGCTAAGAGTTATGGGATACAGTGTATCACAGCACAAGAGGACATATGCATAGCTTGCATTCCACTGGTGTGAAACAGAGGGCTCAAGTAGCACTGAACAGCTTCTCAGCTTCAAAGTCCTCCAGTGACCCACTTCCTCCTCTAGAGTTCCACTTCCTAAGGTTCCACAACATTCTAATGTAACATGATCATCCATGGAGACTGAGGAAGAGTTTCATTTTCAAATCTCAATATTTAGTTATTATGAAAGTTAATATTATTTCAGTTAAGTTTCATTTAATATTAATCTCTCTCATTTACAGAGTAAATGTAAACTGTTCTAAGTGCTTAATAGCAAGATCTAAAATAATTTTTCTAGCTGCTATGACCACTCTTGCTCTTGTTTAGATTCTTTGTTACTTAGCTAGAACTGATTTGTGAAGTTTTCCTAGTACTTCCTAGTACTTTCCTTCATGCTGTCTTAACGCACAAGTCCTTTTACCTAGAATTCATTCCCTTAAAGGTATTTTGAAAACTATAACCTGTCTTGGAGAACACTAAAAATTCCTGTTTCTATGTATAAGTTTAATATTTTTTCTGGATTACCTAGCTTTGTTTGAATCTGAATACTTTGAATGTCCTTTCACCAGAAGAGAAGAGATTTTTTTCTCTTGCTTAATGTCTTTGAAACTAATGTTCATCTCCAGCTAAAGTTAAAACTCCTAATGAACTCTGTTGTTGTATAAGTAATGATACAAATTGTTTCTTTCTCACAGCAGGCATTCAGTGTGTGTTTGGTAAATTGGGATTTAATTAATATATTCCAAGATGTTGAAATGAGGTCCCTTTTACAAAGGTGAACCACTTTGAAAAAAGGAGAAATACCTTGGCCTGGAAACAAAATAAAATGAAATAAAATAAAATAAAAACCTACTAGATAGGGAGACATAGAAGATTAAGTTTTTTTCATGAAATAGCAAATATATTCCACCTTCTTTGTTGTTACAGTTGTTATTTTAAATTATTGTTTACAATCTTTTTTTTTACAATATCCCTTTAAGAGCTAAGTTTCTATGTTTATATGTGCGCCTCATACTATGAATTATGTGATAATAAGTATTAATTCAGTTCTGTTTTGAAAGTTGCACAGATTATTTCACTCATTGTTTATATTAAACTGTTTTTAATTGATAAATAAATAAATGTGCAAAAGACTGAAGTCTGGAACTTGAGATGCTTGCTTCTCTCAAAGGAAAGCCTTACTGCAGTACAGAAATTTGTGACATAGAAATGTGCAATTTAAAATTCCTATTACTGTTATTTTAATGCTGAAAGTGGAAGAATCACTGAAATAATTAGCCACATTTTTCTGAAGTACATTTTCTATTAATGAACTTCCAAATATTTGTTCTGTAACTTACTTTTCTTCTAATTATTCTAGATAAGTTCTGAGGATTTGTTGTTGTTGTTTAAATGAATGGAGTTTCAGCTTCCATCTGACTTCCGACTATGGTACATCAATAGTCATGTCCCTTCTGGCTGCATGTGGGTCTCACATTCCAATACCTGTAAAACTCCCTGAAAAATCTCTGTTTTGCTTTTCTGCCTAAAATTGGGCACACGAAATGCCTGTTAGAGAGACTATTATTAGTGATCGGAACATTGACAATTTCTTTAGCTATAGTTATGGAAAAGACCTCTGGAACATATTAAAGGGGATTTTCAACCACATTCCAATACACAACCTATTAATAAGCCTCTCAAATTCTTGAAATATTGAGGATAAACACACATATAATCGCATCTACCTGCAATCCAAACCACTTAGAGAGTAGACAAGCGATAATGTTCTCTCAACAGAGAGATTCCGTGTTTTCTCTACACAGAGATTTCTTCTGCTGAAATTTGCTCACTAAATCATCATTGTCACTTCTTTTCCTAAATAAAAAAAGCTAAATATTAATATAAAAATGAAGTAAACTAAAAGAAAGAAGGTGACAACTTATTATGTCTTTACTTTTCAACATGATATTTAGTATATTTTATTTACTGTCATTTACTTCTTTTTAACTTCATGGGTGTTTTGGTTACATATATGTCTCAGTAACACATGTGTTCCTGGCATTGTGGACCATAGACGAGGGCATTGGTTCCCCTTTTACGGGAGTTATGGATGTTTATAAGCAACAATAGGAGGGCTGAGAATCGCAGATGGGTCCTCTGAAAGTATAGCCAGTGCTGTTAACCACTGAGCCATTTTGCCTGCCCCTTTAATATCTTCAAATTTTACTTAAGGTTTTTACTCTTGAACTCCTTTATAAAACACTACTGAGCCGGGCAGTAGTGGCGCATGCCTTTAATGCCAGCGCTTGGGAGTCAGAGGCAGGTGGATTTCTGAGTTCGAGGCCAGCCTGATCTACAGAGTGAGTTCCAGGACAGCCAGGGCTATACAGAGAAACCCTGTCTCGAGAAAAAAAAAAAAACCATAAATAAATAAATAAATAAATAAATGAAATAAAGTACTACTGCTAGTAATGTCCTTACAGGGAAAAAAACAAAAAAAAACTTGGTAGTAAAGAACTAAGATAGTCCTTCCCTGTATATTCTTTGGTTGGTGGTCCAGTCCCTGGGAGCTCTGGGGGAATCTGGTCTGTTGACACTGTTGCTCCCTCCATGAGGCTGCAAACCCCCTCAGTTCCTTCAGTCCCTTCTCCAACTCCTCCTTCGAGGACCCTACACTCAGTCCAAAGTTTGGCTACGAGCATCCTCCTCTGTATTTGTCAGGCTCTGGTAGAGACTCTTAGGAGACAGCCATATGGGGCTTAGCACTTCCTGGCTCTGCCACATATGTGGCAGGGGATAGCCTTCTTGGACATAAGTGATAGGAGACGCCCTTGGGCCTGAGGGTGTTCGATTCTCCAGTGTAGGGGGATGCCAGGATAGGAAGACAGGAGTGGGTGTGTGGTTGGGGTAGCACCCTCATAGAGGCAGGGGGAGGGAGATAGGGGAGAGCTGGAAAGGGGGAAAACATCTGAAATATAAAAAAAGAAAATATCCAAAATAATAAAGAAAAAAAGAATGAAAATAATGTGATTTAAACTGTCATGGTGGTACAAATGTAGAAGAATTTCAAATTGAAGGGCAATCCAGGCCACATATAAAGACCATGTCTGAACACACACACACACACACACACACACACACACACACACACACAAGCACACAAGTATTGTAAGGAAGCAAGAGACAAGAATTATAGGTCTGGGAAACAAAGCTAGACTAGAGATGATGTTACTTTTTAGATGTTAGAGAATAAAACATTTTAACTAGGAAACAAGGCCACAATAGGACAGAAGAGAAGCCCAAACAACACTGAAGAACATCTTGTTGGCAGGACAAATGCTGATGTAATCGGTTTATACCAAAAATAACACGCTCCAACAGCATAGTTGCTGAGGTTACATCTTACAAGAAACAGCCAGCGTGGTTGTGAGCACAATAGCATTCCACTCTTTCTTTCTTTCTTTCTTTCTTTCTTTCTTTCTTTCTTTCTTTCTTTCTTTCTTTCTTTCTTTATTTATTTATTTATTTATTTATTTTGGGTTTTCAAGACAGAGTTTCTCTGTGTAGCCTTGGCTGTCCTGGAACTCACTCTGTACACCAGACTGGCCTTGAACTCAGAAATCTGCCTGCCTCTGCCTCCCAAGTGCTGGGATTAAGGGCGTGTGCCACTACTGCCAGGATCATTCCACTCTCTATGATAATCAGGCCTTAGTGATTTAGAAATCACTTCAGACAGCACAGTTATAAATTTGGTTTGCAATCTTATATTTAAATGATGAAATTTGTTTTTAGGTTTTATGAGTCAAAAGGTTAAAGAAAAGAAATGATAATTTCTTTCCCTTGTCATTTTGTGTTCCATTTACACATTCAAACTCCCAAATAGCCAGTTGTTCTGTGGTGTTTGGAAATTGTTTAAGCAAACCATTCTGTTATTAGTTTTAAAAACGGAATTACAGTTGCATACCTGACTCATTGTACATGAAGTGTATTTCATGGAGATGGACGGAGATAGAATAGTGAATATACTTTATGAAAAGAAAGGAAATAAGATTAAAGCTTTTGGATATTAAAAAAATAAAACATGGTAACAGGCCATGTAAGAGAATACTTTTCCCTGTTCTCAATTACTTTCCGGTGTGTGAGGAAGGTAGAAGAATTTCCTAGCACTCTGCATTAAGTCAGGCATTGTCTTTATAACCATCAATATAATGAAGATGTATGTAATTCCAAGAGGTTTCCAAAATTCAATGATTTGTTTGTCTAACAAGAGAAAAGAAAACACGGAAAATGTGCTTGGCATGACTTGATACCATACACATCTATTTACATTGATCAACTGCCACCACTGGAGCCCAGGGATTCAGGTAGAACTAAGAATGTCTTGGCAGTTATGCTTACAGAGTCAAAATTTACCTGAGAAGCTTTCAGAAATAGTTGTGCCAGAAACAAAACAACAACAAACAACAGAATTTCAAACAGGAAAAGAGTTAATAGTGTCTGTCTGTTTCTAATTCCTGGATTATTCCTGTAAGGGGCAGGGCATCAGTATCTTATTTCTCTATTATGTGGCATGTGCACCTTTTGAGAGATAGAGTAGATTTCTTCAAAAGTAGACATAACTTGTTACAGTAGTCCTTTGTGTTTACCTCTTATCATACATTTTAGTAAATGATAATAGCTACTCAGAATGCCATACAGAAGCAGGCAGGATAGCCTATCATTTTGCAGGAGGCTAACTATGATTTCTAGAGTTTCTCCTCCTTGAGGATGACTAAGATAGATGAAGGAATATCATTGGATATAAAGAAAAGTTGTTAATGGCCCTATTTGACACTACTGGGGAAATTCTAGAAATTAGTGTAGGCTATATCAAGGTAGTAACAGTTCCATAATTATAATTGTGGAGAAGCAAATAGAGATACCATGAACTAAACTTAGCATTTTGATGACACGATTCTCATCTTTAAAGAAATGTGATTCTCTCTTTCTCTCTCTCTCTCTGTGTGTGTGTGTGGTGTGTGTGTATGTGTGTGTGTATGAAGAAAACTTATCTACAATGATTGGGTTTTTTTATTTATATTGAGAATGATTACAGCGTTAGTTAATGTTATAAAAGTGAAATAGAATCCATCGTGGAATGTTTGTTGTTGAATAATTAAAATTCCAAGTATACTATCACTAGAGCAAACCACAGCTTAGAAATAAATCATCATATATAAGTATATGCTGTGTATGTATTCACCAGTGTCTCAAAGCAAACAAACTTGAGATTGTTTATGGTTCATCTGAGGACATTGGAAAACGCATTGGTCGAGTTAATGAAATATACAAAGATCGTTAAGGGTTTCTGAGAGATGTAGACTGTGTAGATAGTTCTACTGGGATTCAATATGTGCCACCAGAGAGACGAGGTAACAGCCTTCCTTCAGTCGCCCCCTTGTGGTGGAATGAAGAACTACAAGTACTGACCAAAGCACAAATGAAGTACAGAAATGGCAGACTAAAGAACTCTTCTCATCATTAATTTACTGCCCAAGTCTTTTTTATTCACGATGGAGGAAGCTAACCGGTTCGGAAAGCCAAGTTGTGTAGCTTACAGGCATCAGTAACCCTCCATTCTTATCCTACACACTAATCAGGAAAGAGAAGCACAAATGGTTGCAAATGGATCTGGAGAAATGATCGTACATTAGACGTCTGATTCCTAGCCTTTGTTCTCAAGTGCTGAGCAATTTCTCGGCATGGCCTTTGCATAAGCTATGGCAAGGATGACATTTTAATGCATCCAGGCCAGGAACGCTTTATGTTTTCCTTTGAGAATTCATAGAACAAAAGATTTTACTCTTTGAACTAGGGCAGAGTTGACTTGAATGGTAACTATATTTTTTACGGAAGGGGGCAGATTTGGTTATGGAACAAGTGTGTTATGTTAAAATATCATTTAAAAGTTTAATATAATTTAAGTAGCAAAAATAAAAATGACAATATGTTATGTGAGAATTCCACAATGTCTTTGCATCTGAGACAAATTATAAATATATTTGTGTTCATACTCTAAGAGTATGTGTGTGTCATATTTACATATGCATGCCTCAATCTGTGCCCTATTCAAACACCAGGGTAGAATTTGCATCTACCTTCTTTGCTCAATTAGAGCCTTTTTAAGAAGCTAAGCAAAGTTTTTTTTTTAAATTAAAAATAGCACCCCATGAAACAGTTGAATCTAAAATAGAACATGTGTGAAACTCAGACACTAAAATAGAATTTCTACCACCCCACAAATCCAAATGCTTTAATCAGCTGTCTCTCTCTCTCTCTCTCTCTCTCTCTCTCTCTCTGTGTGTGTGTGTGTGTGTGTGTGTGTGTGTGTGTGTGTGTGCTCTAGTGTGTAATATAATCATGTCTGACTTACTTAATGTCACCCTTTTAGGATTGTTTGTGGATTCCATGAAAATAATAAAATAAACACATGTGAGAAAGCCTGCTTTATTTTTCCATATGTAAAAGGTTACTATTTGATTCTATTGTCTCTGGTTTGCACTCTAGAAATGCAGCTTCACAGATGAACTTTGGCATGAGAGCCTGTGGTAGCATATGTGTTAGAGACTATACAATGTAGTAGGTTTCATCTAACTTAGCTCATATTCTCACCAATGCAAATCTTCCCTTAAAATGGAATGTGCAATGAAGTGCAGTCTCTTTATTTTTGTAAGATCAAAGTCCACCAGCGTCTTATAGGTGGCATGTGATACCATTAATGTTAGGCTAGGAGAACCAGAGGCTTGTGAAAATTGACAAAAAGATAGGTTGCATTTAAAACCAAATGCATAATGAATTCTAGGGTGTTCTTGCAGCATACCCCCATCATCCATGACACGGCTACACTGCTCTGAATCTATAGCATGTAGGCATGGTTCCAAACATGCTTTCCTGCCACAAACCAACAATGAACACTGCTTACAATACCTGACCTCTGGCTTGAGGATGGTGTTTGTTCTGTAATGAGGTGATTATACTGCCATGCTGAGCTTTTTGCTCTTTTACAAACACAATGGCATATTTACAATATCAAAGATTTTATTGTGTTTCTCACTATTTCCCACCAGGGCTACATCACATTAATATATATTTGTCCTACAGTATGTTAGACTGATGTGTTTTATAGATTTCCATTTCGTTTGCTAACTTGAGTCTCAAAAAAAAGGTAGATTTTGGCTTAGTGCAGATTTCTCTCAATTTATTTTGCCATTTGTGCTGGCTATGTATTTATGTGAAGTGACATTGACAACTGTAAATTTTAACAAGTCATTCAATTCTGACAGATTTTGAGGACATCCTATATCTACAGTATTGAATGTTCAGTCAAAATTTTCTCATATAAAATATGTAAGCATATCCACTTTCTTTATAGACAAACTTGTTTTCATCCATAATAAATAATAAAATCAGATGCATAAGAGACCTTAACATATATTTATTGTGGTTCTTTATCATTAGACATTTCCTTTGCATACTCATTTCATATACTTCTGTAAATGAAAAGTCTTATAAAAATCTGCAGAAGGAAATAAAATTCCAGTGAAAATGTTTATGGAGTCACTAGCTAGAGTATTGACTTCTAGATGATTTTCTTTTGTTGGTTTAAAAGTTATAGGGCCTTCCAACTCTCCATTCTAGGGTCAGCAAAAGCAATTTTAATATTCAGAAGACCTATTACCAGGAACTGGTTCTGTTGAAGAATTTTGCTTGAGTGGTGTTGAAAGAGCAAAGATATTCTTGGAAGAGTAAAAAATGGGAAATTTTATACTATCCTAGTATCTGTTATTCAGTAAGTTGGTAATTTGCCTTTTTTCTCCTCTTTGGTACATTGTTGTTAATGCTCTTATCTTTTTGTTTTGTTTGTTTTTATTAGGTATTTATTTCATTTACATTTCCAATGCTATCCCAAAAGTCCCCCACCCGCTTCCCAACCCACTCCCCAAACCACCCACTCCCACTATACTGAGGCAGATAAAGTTTGCACAACCAATCTATTTCCACTGATGGCCAACTAGGCCATCTCCTGATACATATGCAGCTAGAGACACAGCTCTGGGGGATACTGGGTAGTTCATAATGTTGTTCCATCTATAGGGTTACAGATCCCTTTAGCTACTTGGTTACTTTCTCTAGCTCCTAATGCTCTTATCTTATCTGCTGCTGGTACACACAGTTGTATGTTGTGAACTCACATGTGTGTGTGTCTTTGTGTATTGCATCAGATATTTGTATTACTATTTCACCCAGTCCCTAAAACACCTAAGACTTATTAGAAAGTTCTGCATAAAATTTGACTATTTTTTAATAACAACAAACTGCATTTTACTACTTAAGATCTTTAATTCTCAAAAGTATTTTTCATGTCAATTATTGATATCATTTTGGAGTTAACTGAATAGAGCTGTTTCTCAGACAGAAGAAATCTTTTCTAGGACTTGTGTGAGCAAATGACAGAAGTTTAATCTGCGCCAAGACTCTTGTGCTTATATTTTCCTCAGATGTGCTCCAAGGAAAATAAGAGGCAGGGGCATCGCAATGTGCTGTGAGGGACTTTGCATTATGGCGATTTTTCCCTTTACCTTATGAAAGCAAAAATGGCACTCTTGTCACTTGAAACCGAACACTCACCACGTTCCCATTTGATTAATTCCCATTCTGCTTCACATAGCTCATTTTCTATATAGGGTAAAGACAAGGAAATGAGGAGGTAACAATGGATATGAAGAAGTCAGTGGGGTGAAATGAAAGATATTTTCTTGAGGAAATTAAAACATAATTTAAACACAATGACATGGTTAGCAGTAGAAGCCAGAAGATAGAGTAAATGATAACTGGATATGCATGGCTTTTGGGAAATTTGAACTAAATAGAAATTTGTTGTTGAACATATGTTACTATTATTTTCTTATGTTCCATCATAGTTTCTGACCAAAATTCTAGTCTAATCTTTGACAAATAATGCTAATTAGATTATATTTTATATTTTCAAATCAATGGTGTCATATATGATGGATTTAAATTTTAAAAGTTACTTTTCTTACACAATTATAATTTTCTTCTATTATGTTTAAGACAATCCTAGTTCTATATACATTTTAGATGGCCATCCTGCATATGAGCTAATATTGCCTTGACAGGATTTTTTTAAATAGTTAATTTTAACCAACTGTGTAGAAAATACAATATATATATTCATTTTTAAGGCTACATATACTACTTTAAATGTAGTAAATTTAAACTCAGCCTGCTTCAGGTCAAATTAAATATGTGATTTATCTGACATCTGTACTCTTGTCAAATACATGTGATATACACAAAGAACAGTATTTTCTATGAGTTCTTTCAGACATGAACTGAATCATATATTTTTAAAATATTGCTTCTACTAAGCGTCTTTCACTGTATGCATGTGATTATAGATACAAAAGAAAAGTTAAAAAAAAAAGTCAATGCCACAATATGCTGAATCTAATTCAAGAAATGAAGTGTGCTTCTGCAACTGAATCCTTTTAACACAGAGGAAAAAAGTCTGAACTTCAGGTAGGCATTCTGCATTATAACAAAGAGGGGTCAAACTACCAAGATTTCAAATAGTCGTATTACTTAATTGTAGCTTGTTGAGAAACAGAAAAAATTTGAAAGCAATTAGTTTGCCTGTTTTGTTGTGTATCAGATAACACGTTACATGTGTCTTGTTCTGCTGACTTGAACCCATCAAGACTTGAGTGTACCTTTTTAATTTTTTTTTTCCCCAAAGCTTGTTACACAACAGATGGGATGTCTAACAGCCTTTTCTATTTAAAACATGCAAGTTCTAATCAACAGGAGGGTTTTAGAATGTTAAACCAGCCAGCCATAAGAAATGTGTCATGCAGCTTCCTGTCATTCTAATTAATTAGACAGCATTATTTGTTGTCCCCAATGAACCTAAATGAGCTCAGTACTGGGATAATAGCTTTATTTTTATCAAGAGTTCATATTTATATTATTCACTTGAATTAGAGAAAATAAATCTTTTAAGATGACTGAATTTATAAGAACTGATTTAGCTGATATAATAATATGAACTATTTACATTTCTTGTGATTATATAAATATTTTAAGATTTTATTTTCAGTTGCTTCTACTTGGAAATTAACTTGTATCTAATCCATTGTATCCATAATTTAAAAATAAATTATAATATTTTTATAGAAAGATTTTTTTAATTATATATTTCTTGTGATGTTCCACTGCTCATGTTTTGTATAAACATGTTTTAGTATTCTAGGAGGTCTTTCAAAAATATACTCGTTTAAAATTATTGATTATAATAAATTTTACAGCCACATGAAATAATTTACAGACCTTCTGCCTTAGATGTTTTGGTTTAGCTATGATCAAATGAGCATAAAATTAGAAGTGAAGTGAAAAGAAGGAAAGAAGAAGCTGAGGAAGCTTGAGTATAGAGTGTTTGTCTGATGCACATAGATTCAGATGGTAAGATGGAAACATCTATATTACAAAGTAAAGCACACTGGCTACAAGTAACTAAGCAAGGGAGAACACACTACTTTCTCAGTCTGGGAACTAGAGCTCAGTGAATAATTACCTACTATTGACAGTCATTTACAAACAATAAAAATAGACCTTGTAGGAAATTTAGGGTCTGTCTCTAAGCACTAGCATTTACTTGTCAATAGATCCAAAAGATCTCATTGGTGTAAATAGATTGTTTAATTTCCTAGTACTTTATCCTGTGTGTTTATTACTCATTTAATCTAAATGACTTTATTTAAAAATAAACCAATCTCATGTAAATAAAAGTATACTTATGGATTTTAATGTATTATATCTAATAATAAAATAAATCAATGTTTATTTAATGTGCCCTCTTCAAACACTTCATTGCAATGCAAATTTTCCCACACTATTGTGTCATAATAGGTATATATATATATATATATATATATATATATATATATAGTATATATAAAATCTATACTATACCCCCAGTTAGTAATCCAAACCTGTCAGTAAAGACTCTTGTCATCCTTCATTAATCTAATTTTTAAAAGTTCTCTTCTAATAATTTTCACATCTTAGAAAATGGCTAACATGCTAAATAAAGATTATAAATAGATAAAATATGTAAAGAAAAAAAAAGAAAATGAGAATCACTCATGATAGCATTATAAACGATGTTCCTATGCATTCTGAAATTATGTGACAATACAAACATGAACTACATTAATGTTTTTCATGTATGCTGGTGTGTTTGTAAATAATCAAGTTCCTTTTTCCATGAGGACATTTCAGTAGAGGCGCCTCTTACCTTCAAGGAGAGATCTTGGCTAAAATGTAAGAAACGAAACAATTAATTTCAAATTTTACTGGTAGCTACATCATAAGGAAGATTGTTCTTGCCATAAGGACCTGCCTATCATCTCAATACCCAGAAGGCACAGTCAAGAGGACTAAGTTTCAGTGTACCCTGAGTGACATTTCCGTATCATTAAACTAAAACCCGCGTATGTATTTTTGTGGTAGAGTGCTTGTCTCTCAGGGTTCAATCCCTGTCAGTGCAATTAAAAAGAACCAAAAAGTTTTATTCCTGATAAAGTGTTGCCCTTTGCCTTTAAAATAGTGTATGTGAATAACTACTTTGTATAAAGACATGAAACACATGATTCCTTAATGTTTATTTACTTACACTGAATTCTACCATCTTGGTGTGAGTCATTGAAAACATTTGCTTTAAGTATCCTGAAGTTGACTGGTTAAAAAAAAAAAAAAAGCAAATAAAAATAAATACTTTGTGGAAACAGTAGAACACAGTGATGTGCAAATTCTATTAGTATCATGGCTAATGGCATAAGTCACAAAATATTTCTGCTTAAGATTTGTAGGGAGGGAAATTCTTGACCTATGAAATGAAAATGAAGGCTCAGAAGGTCCACTGATAGCTATCCAACAATATACAACTCAACATCAGTATTGTGATTTTGATCCAAACATTTGTCTCGTGTTTTAATAATGTACCAATATATGACAATTTTTCTCCCCTGAGATTGAAGAGGTCCTTAGAAGCTTTTCAGTGTTTGTCAGTGGCAATGCGTCTTTTTAATCCATGGAGTCCTTCCTAAAGTAATGAGTTTTTAGGTCAAGATCATGCTGTAAACTTTATATACTCATTCTTACACCATAGTAATCCATAACATATTAGTTTGGTGCCTTTCCTATATTCATTTCCCTTAAGAAGAGTATTCTATCAGCGTCTATCTCCATTATCTTCATTTATGTCTCTTAATAGGAAATTCTTATACTTTTTGAAATTGAAGACATGTTCCAAGTTAAAACGCTTTAATTTCTTGCAATAATCATACTTGAAATATTAATATAATGTCTATATTGCTGCCTTTTCAACTTAAAAGGAGACTTATTAAGTGTAATAACTCATAATCATCACCAAAATTTATCATAGAAAACAATTTTAATGGAAACATCTAAAATTATAACTATTAAAGATAGCTTAATTTAATTGTCCATAGGAATAAAATATTAGGAAAGATATTCCTTAGTTCTCAGTGACTATTCAATTTCTTGTGATTTTAAATGTATTAACAACATAGTCATAACTTACCTACAAAAAATATATAAAATTAGATAATAATAAACAATGTTAGTCCATGCCAAAGCAAAACTACTAAAGTCAATTTTTTAGTTACTTGAAACTAAAACATAAACAGATTTGGCTAAATGCAGGTGTACTCTCCTCTGATGGTAAAGAGTTGGATATAATTTATAATTTTCTTGTCATTTACTGGAGAAAATATAAGCAACAAAGGTTGAAATACTTAAGATGGAAACAAAGGTAAATTTAGATCCTTCCCTAAGGACAACACAGATCTTTCTAGGATAACTGACATTAAACGAGACCATTCAGATTGTTGATGGAGACAATAAAATACATTCTTAACATAAGGTTAAATACATATAGATGAAGAGTCAGAGGAATCATGTGTGACACAGATACTTAGCTGGATGCTCAATTATTTTGACATTGATTTTTGAATCAATTCACCATAAAGAATAAGGGGTACTCCTCCTTTCTCTGATTTTACGTATTTAGGATTACTTTAGAGAAACAAAGGCAACTCAGATTTCTTGTGTGGCTGTGTGAGTGCTGCAACATAGATGATCCATGAGCTTTCTTCTTTATAAGGTCATGTCCAGCAGCACCTGAAATTCCTCGTTATGCTAATGAGGTATGTTTAGCACTGGCCCTGGCCAATGGTGTACACTCACCTCAAAATCCCCTACCCACCCACCAAAGGCTTAAGAACCATTGTTCTCCCTGACCCCCACTAGAGAAGCTCTCGCTGAAGCTGTCTCCCAACAGTCTGTTCATGCCGGGTTTATTCACTCTCAGGCATCCAGCCTCATTTGCCTTCTCAGGATCCACTGGTGGCAATCACAGCCCATTACACCTTACAGGCAGTGAAGCAGAACCTGAATGGCAGGAACAGTAAGTTATCTTAAATTAAGCCTGTGGGGTTTTTTTAGAGGTGGTCTCCTATGCAGCTGACAGACCTCTCTAAACTGTATTTACCATTAAGTGAAGTGACAGGAAGAAGGGAAGATGTCTCCATGTAAAACAAGATTCTGTTTTTCCCTCTAGTTGCGCCCTTCAAATTTTCCATAATATTTACTTAGATATCATATTTGTTTCCATCACCAGTTCAGAAAAAGTGTCTCCTTTTTTTCTTGTATATTAAACAGAGTACATCTTTTTTATTTCTTATCTGTGAAATGGTGTAGAACTCTCCTGCTTTTAAGTTTATTTGTGATAGGTCTACAGACAATCTTCTTATTGCCGATCATCAGGAATGAATAAAGTTATGGCTTCTCACACAAGTGAAGCCTGCTAAATTTTTCCTATTAGGGATATCTCAGGTTATGGCTATTGAATGCTGATTACCACCAGACATGTGAGCCTGAATACTGGGACTCACAAGATGACACTTCTGATTTATGTGTGAGTAAAGAAAATGCTATAATCTTTTTCTATTCTCACTTGTAAAACTATTATAATACCATTATTTTGAAGATTGCATCCTCAGTACACCTAGTACATTAGTATACCTCTGTCATAATTAAAACCACGTAAACTTGGAAGAGGTGGTGTGAACGAGTGCTTCAGAATGAGACTATTTCTTTAATTAGATATTGAGTGAAATTAATTTTCTTTGGTCTTGATGCATTTCAATTCTAATGATCCTCCCTTACAGTCCCACATCCTAAAATCGAATATTGCATCTTACTACAGTTCAGTGTACTTACACATTACCAAGATAATCACTTCATCTACTGGATCCCGAGAGACACTGGTTGTCTACTCTACAGCTGAGCCAATCAACCATCAGGCTCATGGAGAAAAGCACCTGTTTTCAAAGGTTAAAAAGAAAGGAGCATTTCAAAGGAAAAAGGAAATTAATCCCACATTTAATTTCTTAGATTAATGTAATCATTCGGGTATGGCATGGCTCAACTAGTAAATTTGAATTTATCGAGAGATGTCACAATTAACTAGATCTACTGCCTTGTCATTTTTACCACATAGAATGCATTTCTACAGTCATTACTTTTCCTTCTAGAATCTTCCAAACCTGACTCCTGAATTTTATTTTCTGCTATGCTTTTAGTATATTGATATCATTTATCTTTAGAGCAAATAGTTTTATGCTCTATTACATCCAGATCAACCAAATCTGTGATCTGATCATCTCTCCCTATTGTTGTTATAAGGTAGCAACTTAAAATGTCAGAGATTTACAATCAGAAAGCTGTTGTATTTGATTCCATGGCCACATCTTTGACATAGATTGAAGCCTGACTTGATTCTCTGGCAAATTATTCTCGGGGCTGAAAATTTGTTATCTCTTGAGAACCAACCTTAATGCTGATTCCTAAAATGTCTGGATTTAATAATAAATACACGAATCATGATAATCACTCTTGTCCTTATTTCTGAGAAACTCCACATACTGCTTTTCAATCTACATCCAGTTATCATTTTCCAGATTGATGTTTCTTTATATCGCTATAAATATAACCCAACCACATAGTTCCAATGAATTATCTTATTCTGGCACATAATTCTCTTTCTTTCATTGGTCTTTTGTGTTTCTATTTTCATACTCACTTGTCTTTTTGTCTGATTATTTATTTATACACACAAGATCTTATTATATATTCCTGGATTGCCTAGTTCTCATTGTCACAGAATGGTTTTGAACTCACAGAAGTCCTATTTTGTTGGCCAGAGAGTACTGGGATTAGAGGCATAACTGACCATATCTGGGCTTTTTCTATAGCTCTTAAATAAAATAAGGCCATTTTGTATTAAGAAGAGCATTGAATTTAAAGAGAAAACCTAAAATCAAGTGCCACATAAAGTTGTTATAATCTATGTAATTCTAGTCACATAATGAGTACTGAAATATATTTCTTCGTTAATCATTCTTTTCAGTGATATTTCACTTCTAAATTATGCATTAAGAATTTTTTGAATTTGCTAATTAATATACTTGAGTATTCATCCTTATTTATACATAAATATGTATATATATAATATATATTAAAGAATGTTGATATTGCCCTAGAATTATAATAAATATATATTCAGTATGTTTTGAAATTGAAGGACTATCAGAAAGTCCTGAATGTATTATTATTTCTCAAAAAAATATCCATAGGATTATATGTAAAAATAACTATCAAATATATATATATATATATATATATATATATATATATATATATATGGATGTATTTGAAGTAAACCATTATATATATTTGGTCCTGTTGTATTTTCAATGAATCAGTATTTGAATTTGGCTAACTTACTAGATAATGTTTTTTTCTGCTTATTGCTCAGGACAATGTTGGCCAAACTTACAATAAGGTTAAACAAAACCAAATCAAACAAAGAACCAACTAACCAAACAAAGCTAAACATACCCTTCTGTGCATCTTAAAAACAATCAAATTTTATACTGTTATAAATAAATATCAAGTGCACATTGCACAATTAAAGATGATCAGAATTTTAAGAAACGCTCCTCCTTTGGGAACAGTTGTATGTGCGTTTTTATAGGACAATCACAGAAACAGTTTATTTTGTAGTACTTTGGAAAGGCAATAAACATTTTTAGTCCTGGTTGGGTTGTAGGAATTTCTGTGTATAGCAAAATTCAAATACTTCTGTCCTACATCTAGTAACTGTTATGAACAGTCAACCTCACCCTTGCATTCTTTTATATGTTTTGTTATTTAAAAATCAGCAACATTACATGCTCTTATGCCTACATGAGGAGTGTGCCTGCATATAAGGATAATGTTACCCTAATATTAGGCAGAGGTGAGATGGGAGGTGGTATTTTATTGAAGGTATCTGAAGTAAAGTTGCAATACACAGAATCATTATACATTTGTTTTCACAGAGCCATGTAACATACACACAGAACAAATGGTGTAGCTTGAACAGTTACATAAATCATGCTGATCTAACAAGCTTTAGACAAGAGGAAGCCAGGCCCTTGTCTTGTCTCTAAAGGCTTTCTCTGTTTTTTGGTTGAGCCGTCTTTTCCAGGAAGAGTTGACACAAGCTTCACAATAACATTAATCTCCAATTGCTAGGTAGGAGAGGTGAACTCAGTGAAGGCATTAATTGTGTTCCTGGGGAGCTGCAGGATGAACAACAATGCCGATGCAGCAGAGCTGAGAGCTGACTGAACCAGATATCAGGACGATAAACAATCTAGGGTACATTCCTCCCGACACACACATTTTCATCCAGTTGCCGCAGCAGCCACAGGGGCCCAAAGGAAAAGCTGTCAAGAAAAACACAACTGACGAAATAAAACCTATTCACAATTACAGTGTTTGTTGAGACAAAGTAATTATAGAACTATCAGGCCCAATTACAAAGCACACAAAGTCAATTGTCATAAAGCATTTAGAAATCCAAGCAGAGGAGCTGCTTGGCCAGCATCCTTCCTGTTTAACTCATCTCCGCTCAGGGGGCCCCTTTGTGTTCTTTGCAAAAGTCAGACAAGGCACTCCGTAATTGTGTTATTTGTTCATTCTGCCCTTAAACATTTACCGGGCAGGGGGAGAGGGGATGAATTCGTCATGGGATCTTCTCTCCTTAACCAGGAAAATTATATTTGTCTGATTCTAATATTAGTGTTTTTTTCTTATTCTTTTGTAACTCAGTTCCTCTCTGTTTCTTAAAAATAAGCCTAAGACGAAGTCAGGTTAGTGTAAAGTTGCTTAATATTTTGCCTTGACAACATCTTACAAAGGTGTGGCTATGAAATGCTTCCCATGGAATCTCAGTTTGATTACTTGATACTGTGCAACTTGCCCAGATTTGAGAGACTGTGAAACCCCTGACCAGGAGATGTTCTTGGAGGATGCATGACCTAAGGAATGGTGATGTATTCTGTCCTTCTCCATGCCTAGGACTTCTGATTCTGGTCCATGGAAATCTGAAGATCACCAATTTCTATACAATTTTTCATGCCATTTTGACCAGTATGAATATCAGCTAAAACTGATAAAATAAACTTTCTTTGCAACAAATATATGGTTACACGGATGAAAAAGTAATGCAAACATTTTATGAAATTTATATTTTATGTGGGGCTTGGGGGTGGAGCTTGGAGGAAAGGATAGAGCAGAAACAGTGGTTAGAATGTATTATATGAAAGAAACTATTTTCAATACAAATTTAAAACAATATGAAATATGTGTCTTTGAAATATTATAAACATTAATTTGTAAATGTGATTAGAATATTAATTTCAAAATTGAAAACCCCTCACTATTCCCCTGTATTTTCAGTCTCATGGTGCCTTAGGATATTTCATATGTGTGTGTGTGTATGTGTGTGTATCTTACTGTGAAACTATCAAAGGTTTTTAACAGTTCCTTTCAAATTATATCCTAGTCAATTTTTGTTTTCATCAATGACTTCTATATTTGTTAGTTCTTCTATTTGCAGGTTTAGAGAAACAAAATTTATTGATTCATCATCATAGATGAATAAGTCTGTATATTTCTCTGGATATATAGACGCTCCCCACTGCATTTATAAAATATTTTTATTATTTTCTAATGTCCCTTATTTCCATCATAAAATATATATATTTTAATCTTGCTAAGTAACACTCTTCTAAAGGGCAGTTGTGGAGATTTTAATGCTCTAATGTCATGTAGGTTTTCTCCTTTCAGGAATCTAAACTCTCTATTTCTGAGAAAAAATTTGGCTGAAAATGTAATTACTCCGTCATTATTTCATTCATTCAGTAACTAGTAAGTACTTGAGTGTGTCATCTACAGATTATTGTTTAGAAATTTATCTTTCCTCTAAATTTCTGTTGGCTCTTTTAGTCTTCTGCTTTCATTAATTGGCCTCAAATAGATTTTACTATTTATGTTGTTTTGCCATAAAGTGCTGTTTTAAAATTCATAGGCTGATGGTGTACCCTATAAACATCTAAAACAGCAAGAAGTTCATATACATATTGTCTGTTTTTCACTTCAGTCTTGAGTCTCTTTGTGACTTAAAGCCATTTGTGAATCTGTCTGTCTCTGTCTTTGTGGTATGTGTCTGTACCTAAAAAGAGAATTTTTTTTTTCCATTCTTGAAGAGCACAACAAGCATTATACAGGGAGAAATTGTAAGATCCGTAATGTTAACTGTCCCAGGAACTTGGCTAGGTTTCTAAAACAGACATGATTTTGTTTTGTTACTGTTCCTTAAGTCTATTTAGATAATCCTTGGCCACCTTCAAGATATGAGTACCACTACTACACATTTAGGAAGGAAAGACAATTCAGGGCATTAGACATAGTTTATATCAATTTAGGAGTCTCTTGTATCCCTTGACCAAATAAAAGCATTGGGGTTTTATTTTGGCCTATATTTAGAGTTTTGTTAGTCTATGGCTCTTGTATAAAGAAACTTCAGCACAGTTGGGAAATTATCCTTTAAACTATATATGCACTCATGTATAAGTATATAAATGATATGTAATTTAGAATAAATCCAAATTAGATTATACTTTATGTATTTTACAAATTTATCAAGATCTGTAGAACAGTGAGTGTCACAGTAAATATCAAATAATTTACTATATTGTTTTACTGTTCACTATATACAAGTTTTTATTTGATATCATAATATGATTCACCTATGTTGCAACATTTCTACTTTTTTATCAACATTACTATTTTTCACTATTTCATTAATAATTTCACTAATCAATAATAATTGTGCTGTTGTGTTATCTTGTTTTTTTTTGTATTTTTAACATTGATATAGAAATGAGATTATGACGCATTTGGCATTCTGTGTCCAGCTGACTACTTTCATAGTAAAATTTAAAATCATTCAAGTTCATATAAATTCCTTCCTTTTACAATGGTTGAAAATACTCATTTTCCTTATATGTGTATATAACAATCTTAAATGTATATGTATATATCTGTTTATAAAAAGGACTACATAAAATATATCCATTAAATCCTCATTCACATTAAGATTCTTTCCATGTCATAGTTATTACCAGATAAAATTAAAATGACTATCTATCTATCTATCTATCTATCTATCTATCTATCTATCTATCTGTCTATCTATCTATCATCTATCTGAATGATTCCTAACTATAGTAACATGTATTGTGGGGCAGTGAGTTGTGCACAGATAGCCTGGCCCCCAGCAGAACACAGGCCTTGAACTTCAGTAACCTGGTAGGAGGTGACTTTCCCCTGAACCCTCTGGCTCCTGTTGTAGCTACAGCCTCCCACATCTCCTCCACAGAGAGGTGTGTGACCATCAGCCATATAGGCTACACCCCAAGCTCCTGGTATTCTGTCTGGACTCCATCCCCACAGTTACCTGGCAACATCCAAATATACTCCTCCCCCAAATTACCTAGCAACAGCCAGGTAGGCCCAGCCCACTATAAAATTGGCTGTTTGCCCCCTCTTCTCTCTCTTACTCTTGCTTCTTGCTTGAACCCTCTGTCTGCATTCCCTTCCTTCCTCCATGTGGCCATGGCCAGCCCTCTACTTTTCTACTTGTCTCCTTCTCTCTGCCTTTCTACAACAAATGCCTTAAAACCATGGACTGCCTCATCTCATCAGATCATCAGGATCTGACATGCTGGAGCAATGGAGCAGGTCTTCTCCCTAAAGAGCCACGTGTCTAATCTCCCTCAGGAAGCCTCTCAGCTTTCTTAGCCAAGGCTGCCGGCCAAACTAAGCAGCCCACCTGAGCAAGCCAAGCTCTCTCCCCACAGGACCCAGCCAGAGCTCTCTCTTCCCCCTCTTTCCCTTTGGCCCCAGGCCAGAGCCTTTGCATGGGCCCACCACTCCTTTCTCAGCTCTCCTGTGGCATTCAGTGTTGTCTGCAGTGCCCAAGAGTGAGAACCTGCTACTCTTGGCCTCTGTGCAGGCCAGAACCCCCCAAACCTTCCATCAGGTCCACAGGGAACTCAGACTTCCTCACCTCTAGAACGGGGCCCTGCCACTTCTCACAGTCCAACGCCCATGAGTGGCCCTAGCCTTGTGGCAGGCAGGACACAGGACTCCCATTTTGACCCACAATGTACTTCAAGACAAAGAAGGAAATGTCAGAAGTCATAATGATGGAGGATGGCAAAATTGATTTTAAAGTCTATAAATTTTATAGCAAAACTACTCTTATAAAAACACAAGTAAGTAAATGATGAATGGAATTGTCACTTATGTTAGCTAACTTCACATTTGCTCATTTGATTTTCCCTCAAATACCTTTTCTTTTCCAGAAGACAAAGCTAGCATGAGACGATAGACACCTCCCCACAGTAGCTATATCAGAACATAGTAAGTAGCATTGAGCCTACAAAGCTGACTGCTAGAGGAGTATAGAAATTTGAAAAGTTTCAACAACACATGAACAAATTATTGATTTTGAAATTAGAGAATGGCCAAAGAAAACACCAATTCAGACATTGAGTCTTATCATTAGAGTGTACATACAGGTGACTCGGGAGTGTTTACAGATTATTGAAAAGAAATAAACATTTAAGAATCAATAAAAGCTATGCTATTATATTATTAAAAGCAATCTTTTTTACATGTGTTTAAAAAACCTATCTTGTATGATTTGTGTGGAAACATAGAGCCCATGGAAAATGCACATGGCAGAATTTGTAAAGATAAAAAGGTAGCATTTTTTTATACTTCTTTCATGCCAGTGATTTCTTTGTTGGCCTTTGGAAACCTCTGTACATGAAAAAAAAGTCTTCTCAGCTAAAATCATATCCATACTCGTTTGACACCCAAGAAAATAGGGACCCAATTGACAATACATTCATGATCGTGCTGTCTACATTAGGTCTCAACAAGAAGCGCAAAAATGAACAAGGAGAGATAATAATTTTGTCATAATAAATGATCTTTCCCTCCTATAAAACTGCATTGACACAGACTATGACTTCAGCTCAAATTCTATTCATTTTCAATTTTTTGTTGATAGATCACCAGTGACTTTCTTGCTCTTTTTAAAACTATATAGTGTATATTACTAGTACTGCTATGCAAATATTAACAACATCATTTCATAAAAATGTTGAAACGTGGAAGGCAATAGTAAAATAATTTGGAAACATGCACTGTCTTCCATTCTGAGACCCAACAATATTTTGCTAACACATCTATAAAAAGATCTAACATGACTTTCACTTTTAATTAGAAATTAGTTTACCAGAGTTTATAAGTAGCGGTGAATTTTTGATAATTGGCTACTATTTTTCTTCACCTTGGGATTTCTCTTTCCCTTTTCTTTTCTCTTTGTTTTTATTTTCTGTAGCTCTGTTTTATTCTTCTCAAGGACTGAAGCAGTCAGTAGGAGAATGTTCTATCTTGGTGTAACTAGCCCCTCAGGAGTGCTTCAGAGATAGAAAAATACATAAGATTTGCTGAAGGACAAAAGGAAAAAAGGTATACAGGTAGTGAAAATCCACTTAAGATCCCAGGTCCCTTGAGATACAGTGCAGCATATCTTATTGAAGAGTAATAAAAAATGTTCTGAAAGTTTCTGTTTCTAAGTTCCTAAGTACTAAGCCTTAGTCAATTATTTTTTATTATATTTTTTTACTGGAGAAATTTATGCACATTGACAATACAATATGATCATATCTATTCATCATTTTTCACTTTCAACCTCACCATAATTCTTAATATGTTCCCCTCCCAGATTCATGTACCTTTATTTATCCTCCTCTTCCTCTTATTTTTGTATGATCTACTACATCTGATTAGTGCTTTGTGCCTGTGCTTTTTAATGTGGGGCCATCTAATGGAGCATGAGCAATTACAAACCTACTGGAATCCACACTTTCCAAAATAGAATGTTTCTTTTTACTTATCAACTGTAAGCTGTGGATAACTCTATACTAATGGGTGGAGCCTGGAAACACTTCTCCCACCTAAGGTATATTAGTCAGATTGATGTCATGTTAGTCTTCTGCTTTTAAAACCACAGCTTATATGAGTTCATTAGTGTCATAACATGCTATGTCAAGGAGATGCTGCTTCACAGCTCTCTTTTCCATCTTCCCATCCCCTGGCTTTTATATTTTTTTCCTCTTAGTGGTATTCCCTTAACTATACTCATAATAAATCTTATAGAAAAAATACTCAGTCTATGCAATTCAGATCATCTTCGTATATTTTTTGTTACTTTCTTCTAAGTGAGCCAGATAGTATGAATGTGGATCGTATTTTTAAAGAATGTAGTAATAAAAATATACAGTACCCAGGAAAGCAATTATTCATAAAGTAATTCTGGAAATGATTTGAGTTTTGTACTGCATTCAGTTTAGAATTCCCTAGAAATACTTATAATTATCTCTAGGCAAATATTAATACTTTGCAAATAATATATGAGTTCACTAACTTGCTATTCATTTACCTGACACTTTAAAGATGGTAGTAAGCTTTATTATGTCAACAAAATTAATCTTATTTGTGTAGTATTCATAATTTTATAAGAAATTTATTTTCTTTTACCTGTATCATCTCTTTTTACCACACTTAGTCCACGAGAATTAACATTCAAGACTCAATGGGAATTGTTCCTCTGGAAATTTTAATGTACTTTAAATCTGTTTACTTTTAAAATGAACAGAGAAGGTTTGTTGAGGTCATTTGATTTTTATTAAAGTTTGAAGATTCAAGATAGAAATTGTCATTCAAGATTGCATGTATATAGAACTGACACTTTTTACAGTTTTCAAAATATATTATTTTAAAAATATGACATATTATTTTTGATAAATTGGTGTTATCTTGTAGCATTCATGTATTTGAATGGATTCATCAATAAAATCAATTGAGTATCATTTTAATGTCTATTAATCAACATAAGTGACTTTCTAGCTCAGGAAAGATCAATCATAGGTGTTTTCATATAGCTCAAATAAAGAAAGTAATTGATAAAAATGCATATGTTACTTTAATTGAGTATATTATTAAATTGTATTAAACCATCAGCCAATCTTCTCCAGTGGATGATTGATAGAAGTGGAGACTCAGGGAGGTCAGGAGACTTACATAAGCTGATTAGGCAGACACCCTCTTGACTGACCCTCAGGAGAATTCTTTCCTAGTCTCAGTCTATTATGGTTTCCAGTGAGTAACTGAATTAACATAATATAGAAATCTTTACTTTTTACAATATTTGATTATCTTAAAAGAGCAAAAGATTATACTGGAATCTATCTCTTTTATGTCTAAAATCCAGATCATTTACTCCCTATGAAAAGTTATAGCTTCATTTACAGATTACTTTTGCAACATTATCCCAGAAAACAATTTAATTATAATACCTTAAAATAATGTATGAATTAAATAAAATTGTTTTTAAAAATTGTTTAAAGCTAAGTATATTAATAATAGATTTAGAATAATTTACAATGCAAACAGAGCACATTTAACAAGTTCCGTTGTTTTTAAAATGTACAAGATACAAACGAAGAATTCATTTTAAAACATTCTATGATATAAAACTTTATTTTGAATAAAAAAGTTAAATAAAAACATTAATTGGAATGTGCTTCACATGTTTTCTTTTCCTTTTTAAAATTATATGTCGTGGTTTTAGTATGAAGATATTTTATTGTGACAGTTTTTACAGGGACATATTGAGTTGGGGAGAGGACTTGAAGATGCCCCAACTTCAGCTAGTAAGAGGCAGGTCTTGTCACATAGACAGTCAAAGATAATGAGATTGCTGATTAAGTTTGATGTACATAGGAGCCTGGAGATTGTTTGCTATGGCTCCACCAACAAGGATACTTAAGGCATGTAAGAAGGCTAGTGATCATTTTGGGACCATATATTATTAGGTTGTTTGTTTGTTTGTTTTGTTTGTTTTCACATTACTCCCTTAGTTAAAGGAAGCTTAGGCTGATCAAAGATTGCCAGCCATATCCACTGGAAGGGGTAAAAGTCCTGAAGTGGCAAAGCTGAGCCAAGTGCCACAATCATTGTCATTCTGTTTCCTACTTTTATTCTTTGGTCTCTGTGTGTTGTATTCTTGGGGTCTTTCTGAATTGTGATTCATTTTATGTCTTTTCCCAAGAGAATTATGTCTTATTTTTTGTAGGAAATCCTAAACGTACTATCCCTTTTGCTTTTAGAGGGGAAAAAAAAACACAAACCCTTTATCTGGCCCTATTTAGAAGTTTTCTTTATGTCCTTCAAATTGTGATAAGCTCAGTATAAAAAGGAATATCTAAATAAGGTCATGTTTTCTAGGGGTATCTGATCCTAAGCAATCTCAAACAGTATAATTAGTACAGGGCAAAAAAAGAAAAAAAGAAAAAGAAAAGAATTGACAAATCCTGATTGGCCCGGAGAATTTGTAAGCAATGCTTCCTTTTACAATACAGTTAGAGCTCTCTGAAAATGTAGTTGAAAACTGGCGATTATACAGGTTAAAGCCCTAGAGAAAGAGAACTCAATAAATGAGATAGATTGACTAAAACAACCTTTTCCCACATTACAGTATAGATGATGAAATGATAAGATAAAATGCTTAGGTATTAGTATTTGTTAGTCACACACACACACACACACACACACAAACCATACAGTTCAGATATTGTCTGTTTGTTTGGAGCCCAAATAATGCCAACTTAAAAGCATGCTGTCATGTAATACATGTATTTTCATCGGCAGAGACATTCTATAGATTTTTTGAATTGGAGTTATTGGGCTGATAACAAAAATAAAATTTGTTCTACTTATACTTTCTAATTGTGATTCAGCTTGAAACTCTGGATATGTAGTAAAAAATCAAACACAGGTCTGGAGACAAAATGATTTAATCTGTACTTCTTGGGTAATCATTAATCTGAATTCACTTTATTATGTGAAATCTGTAAATAAAGAAGCAATCTGATTGCCAGTCAATCAAAAATGCAAGATTGCCCTGACCTCAGCTCCTAACTCATTCCTCCTTAGTCAACTTCTTATCTCCTCCTGGTAAACCAGTCAACTGTTGGGGATGGGTCCTGGCAGACTGAAGCCATCTTTCCCTGGTTAATCTCTAGAATCTTTATACACTATTTCCTAACCCTACATTGTGCTGATTTGAATAAGAAGTACATAAATGTCCATAAATATAGGTCATTTTAATTTAACTTTGCCTTGGTGGCTGTTTTGGAAGTACTGGGAGATGTGTCTGAGGAGTCACACACCTAGTATTGGGTTTAAGGATTTATAAAGCTTCCTCCTAGTGTCAATATACACTTCCTGCTTCCTGCTTAATGGTCAAGACTTTAGCTCTCAATTGCTGCTCTAATCTATAGCTCTCAGCTCCTTCTACTCCAGCATCATGGATTACTATCCTTGCAACAGAAGCCCCCAAATAAACTCTTCCATTATCAGTTGTGTTGGTCATGGTGTTCTATTACACAATAGAAAAGTAATTAATACGTAATTACTAATTACTCTTTTAATTTTAATTTTTTAACTTCTTAATTTATTGAACTTTAAATGAAGAGAAAGGTGTCTGAAATCAAATATACTTGCCCAACATTTTTATTGCTGTTTAGTTTTTAATTATTAATTTTTGTTGTTTGGTTTTTGGTTTTTGTTTTTTTTTTTTTTTTTTTTTTTTTTGAGACAGGGTTTCTCTATATAGCCCTGGCTTCCTGATAGTCACTCTGTAGACCAGGTTGGCCTTGAACTCAGAAATCTGCCTTCCTCTGCCTCCCAGGTGCTGGATTAAAGGCGTGTGCCACCACTGCTCCGGTGCTGCTTAGTTTTGAAATTGTCATTTAACTACAGCATTTCTTCCTGTTTCTTGCTCCTTTTAAACCATCATATTTTCTCTCAGCACTCTCCTTCAGTTTTATGATCTCCCTTTTAAATTAATTGTTATTGACGCACAGTTGAATTTGTATATGTCTACATATTCCAAAGTATAAACTATATGAATAAAGTCTGTATATTGTTACTTGTATGGTTCAGAACTGACTGGTTAACACTGGAGAACTATTTGATATACTCCTACCCTGGAAGGAGCACCTCTCCTCTTCCAGCTTTATTCTGTTGCTTGCAGCGCTTTGTATAACGTTGAGACTTTGTGGATTTTTCTACATTCATTTTGGCACGTTTAGTGGTATCACACTTGTTAGGCTCATGTTGGAGCTACTGCCTTTACAAATATAGCTTCTGATGTTACAGAACTTTTTACAAATAGTAATTTGAGATAAAGTAAGATGAGAGAGGTGTGGAATTATATTCATTTATTTACATTAGTTTGCAAAACATACAGGTACTAAAACTCACAGCATGTCAAGATCGGTTATCAATTAGAATTTTTAAAAGGGGAAGCAGGCTTTGTGTTTATTGAGGTTTAGGTTACTGGGGGATAACATTTTGTTCCAGGAATGGCTTTGTGTTCGGATTACCTGTCATTGTACAGTCTTAAAAATCTTAGTTTACATTTAAGTCCAATTATTAGGGGATTAACAAAACTCAAATATTGAAACAGATTAGAGGGGAAAGGTATGAGGAAGTAAATTGCTAAAAATTGCAGTCAATTTTCTTAGTATCACTAAGAAAACGGAGCAAAGAGGGCTGTACAAGGGGAAGAGTATCTTCGTGAATGATATCAGGTGTCACTAAGTCCATACATTCCAGGGATCTGAGAAGCCATTGTAAACTCTGAGTGTGTTATGTTTACTTTAGACTAAGGACAGAACCGCTTAAGATTAGACAATTTTTGCCTCTCCTTTGTTAGTTTTGAGCTGCTACCAATTTCTCTCTTGTTATTTCATTTCTTCCACTGCTGCAACTAGGATTCTTACACCTTAATTGTTGAGACTAGGCCTGTCCCTGGCCTGGCACCAAGTATGTTAGGCTGGCCAGCCAGAGATTCTAAGGATCTGCTTGCCTTTGACTCCTCCCTGGTGTAATTACAAGTCAGGGCAGACACTAGCTTGATATGTGAGTGGTGTGACCTAAATTCAGGTATTCAAGGTTACATGGCAGGTTGCCATTAACTGACTGAGGAATTCCCACAACCAAATTTTTCTACTCTCAACTACAAAATAACAGCAAAAAACTTGCAGATTGGTTTTGCAAAACACATCAAAGGAGTAAATTGAGTAAACTAACTGATAGCACATTATTTTACACAATAAGGTGTTTCTCCTACACACAGACATCACTTTGTTTTGTTTTGTTTTGTTTTGTTTTGTTTTGTTTTGTTTTGTTTTGTTTTGTTTTGTTTTGATTGGTTTTGTTTTGTTTTGTGTCTTCGATACAGGGTTTCCTGTATAGCCCTGGCTGTCCTGGAACTCACTTTGTAGACCAAGCTGGCCTGGAACTCAGAAATTTGCCTGCCTCTGCCTCCCAAGTGCTAGGATTAAAGGCATGTGCCACCTCCACCCAGCTCACACAGACTTTTTTTTTTAATTATTTAATTAGGCATCTTCTTCATTTACATTTCAAATGCTATCCCAAAAGTTCCTCACACAGACATTTTTAAAGGCACACTATTAAATACTGGAAAAGGTATGAAAAGGCTACAATTATCATGTGCATAATTTTGAGGGAAAATTTATAAACTTAGTAGTCAACACTGTTAGTAATAGAATGTCAATGAGTATTCTTATATAGCTTATGCATTATAGTGGATTGAATGGGTTTGAACCCCCTCCTTGTGGCAGGTGGATCAAGCTGTGAAACTCTGGGCTCCTCCAGTACCATGTGTGCCTACATGCTGAAATGCTTCCAGCCATGATAAAATAGACTAAACTTCTAAAACCCTAAGCTAGTCCCAATGAAAAGTTGTCTCTTTTAGTAGTTACCTTGGTCATGGTGTCTCTTCACAGCACCGAAACCCCCTTAACTAAGATATATCTATATCATCTATCTATATCTATCTATCTCATCTCTATCTCTATCTCTATCTCTATCTCTATCTCTATCTCTATCTCTATCTCTCTCTCTCTCTCTCTCTATATATATATATATATATATATATATATATAACCTCAATATCTATATCATCTATATCTATATCTATATCTATATCTATATCTATATCTATATCTATATCTATATCTATATCTATATCTATATCTATATCTATATCTATATATCTATCTATCTACATGGATGGAGAGTCCAGAATTCCTAGGTTGCTGTATTATCTATCTATCTATCTATCTATCTATCTATCTATCTATCTATCTATCTATCTATCTATCATCTATCTATCCATGGATGGAGAGTCCAGAATTCCTAGGTTGCTGTATTATCTATCTATCTATCTATCTATCTATCTATCTATCTATCTATCTATCTATCTATCCATGGATGGAGAGTTCAGAATTCCTAGGTTGCTGTATTTTATGTTTATACTTGAAAGATAAAATGATTCAAAATATGACCTTTGATTAAGGCCAAAGGAGATTTAGATGAAGAATTCAGAATTCAGAAGGCAAGGAAGCTTAGTATATATCTTGGTCCAAAATATACTTTCTGAACAATAAGGACTTGTTCTCTAAGTCTCAATACCCACATAGAAGTCATTTGTGATAACACAGTCTTACAACCCAAGTGCTAAGGTCGTGCCTGGGATGTGTTAGCCAATCAACCTGACCGAATTAGTGAGATCCAGCTTTAGTAAGACCTCAGTTTCAACATCCAAGGTGAAGAGTCATTGATGAAAACATATGATACAATCTCTAGCTGTCACGTATGGTCACTTTCATCATCATATGAGTATTCACAACACAGACAATCATACAAAAATAAATATTAAATGTCTAAAGTAAAACAGTATTCATAAAATCTTACTCTGGAGAAGATGAGTTTTGAGTAAATTTAGGTTTGGGCTACAGCGATCGGGAGGCAGTAACCTGGCCACACACATCATCCGAATCCAGGCAAAAGTAATATCCTTGGTAAGCAGGATGCAATCTGCCAACCCCCAAAGAAAAACATTCTATCACCGAAAAGGAAAACATTTACATTTCTGAGGGTTAGAGCTGAGTGTGTGTCTAACTTTTCTTTGATCTCTTCTTTATCCCTTTTCTGGCAGGTATCTATGCTTTCTTGTACTTTAAATCATCTTTATACTTCTTTTTGCATGCTCACACTTAACCTCTTTGCTGAGTTATGAGGACTAATTAGATGGGTGCGATTGAATAAGATGTGATTAAATTGTAGCTTATAGTGTTGTCACTTACCATTTCCCTTTATCTAAAGCGAAATAAAGAACATTTATTTTATGAAGGTCAAGACTCTATTGAGTGCATTTGAAGTGCTTCTTGAAGAGCAGCTGAAAGAGAAGTTAAAATATTTTTTTCTGTATCTCTAATTGGTTTTGCAAACAACTTACTGGCTCTATTTATTTTCCTCCACAATTTCCAAGGTCAAAACTATAGGAATCAATACAGAGAGAGAGAGAGAGAGAGAGAGAGAGAGAGAGAGAGAGAGAGAGAGAGAGAGAGAGAAAGGGGGGAGGGAAGGAGGGAGGGAGAGAGAGAGAGAGAGAGAAAATCAGTATGTTTTGTAATCCATATATGGTCACTACAGAAAAATCAGGTTTTTGCCAGATAATGCAAATCTACAAATTGTAACTAACTGTTACATTAGTAAATAACTGTGACATCAACTTTAAATATACATCCCATGTGTGAACAAAGAAAAGGCATAATGGCTTATTTTCTGAAAATTTTACCTATTAAATTTTCAAATAAATTTATTTTGCATTAGAAGCCTGATAGATGCTTTATATATAGTTATAGTAAAAATTAAAATTAAAAAGGACATTAATTTGAAGATAAGCAATAGGGAATACATAAGAAAGTTTGGACAGAGAAAAAAATAAAGGAATGATGAAATTATATTCAAAAAATAAAACTAAATGGCCACTGATGTAAAGTTTCTGGATATACACTATAATCTATATATACACTAACCTCTTATAGCAGTGAGCTATTTATTCTAATTGTTATTATACTGAATTTGAAAAGGTTCAGGATAATATTGTAAAGGAAATTTCAAAAATGAGTTACAATTGAATTAGTTAATAGACAGTGAGTGAGAAGAGGAAAGAGTAAGTTTAGAGAGAAAGTTAGGGCACGAGAGAAAGTAAGATGAATTTATAACAAAATATATGCCAAAGTGAGTTAGGAGTCAATGTAAGATAGAAACTCTAAAGCAACAAAATCAATATCAATATAATATTAGTGTGAAACTGTACTCTAATGAGATTATTTAATATAAACAAAATATATATGAACACTGCTTCTACTCAAGTATTCAATCCCAACTTGCAAAATCAAGAAAGTTACTTCTGGAGGTTACTATATTAACCTCCAGAATAGAGCACCACATCACAAATGGCAGGCTGATTAAATAACTAAACCAATCAACAAATTATCAAGCAAGTGTATGCAACATATTCCCAACTGATGGGAGCAGGTCAATATATTGGAGCATAAAGCAGAAGGTTGTTTAAACAATTAAGTCAGGAGGTAACTGAGACTCAATGAATGGAATTTTCTTCTGTCTAAAACAAGTGAGACATTGATCACCTCTGGTCGTTAAAATCCTTCTACCTCAAGGATACCTGCACAAGGATCCTTGAGCCTTGAGGGTCAGGGCAGATGACAATTCACTTAGGACTGAATGTTTCTATATCTCTCATCTGTGCTCATTGCCCAGTTGTGGGTCTCTGTGCACATTATCATTTGCTGCAAAAATAAACTTCTCTGATGTGGGTTGGCCTAGATGCCTATCAAAATAACAAATTCAACAGTGTTTTCGTGGACTTTATCCTTTGCTTTGTGTTTATCAGTTTTCGTCATACTCATCTTTTCTTGGTTTTTAATTTTTTGTGTTCTTTATTTCTTGTTCATATATTTTTATTCTCATTCCTTAATTTTTTTTTGAAAGAGAAAGAAAATAAGCACCGTGTGGGAAGACCACAGAGATGGGGAGTTTCAGGGAGGAGTTGGAAGATAGAAATGCATGATGAATATATATTACCTGACTTTTAAAAAAGAAAGAAAGAAAGAAAGAAAGAAAGAAAGAAAGAAAGAAAGAAAGAAAGAAAGAGACAAAAAAAACAAGGGAAAATGAAGACATTCTAATGATTAGGATGGGGAAAATGTCACAGTCCATAATGTGCTGGCCATACAGCTTGAAGACCTGATCTAGATTCCCTAATACATGTTAAAGGGGGTGTAATTCTGATTGTGAGTCAGTGACCATGCTGCTGTAGAGTAGTGTGATGAGACAAACAGCATAGATAGGCCTTTTCCTGAACTCATGGGCAAACTAGACCAGGGATGTGCATGTAAGTGAATTCCCATTCATATACACAAGGCATAGATATTCATAAAATGTATATCCATAACACATAGGATTACACACAAACATGCACACACACACACACACATACACACACACAGAGGGAGGGAGGGAGGGAGGGAGGGAAAGAGAGAGAGAGAGAGAGAGAGAGAGAGAGAGAGAGAGAGAGAGAGAGAGAGAGAACAGAAAATATTTAAAGGAATATAAAATTAAATGAACACTAATGCATTTGGGCTTAATATATCATGTTAAAAAATCTTTCATTATAAAAACCATTAAACTCATCATTTATGGTTACACTGTGAATGCCTTTTGTTGTTGATGTTTGCTACACTTATATAGTTAAAAGCTTACCTTCCTCTATGTGTTTATTATATCTTACCATATTTTTTCATGGTACAGTACAGAAAAAGATGAATAATCCTAGAATGGAGAGTGAAAAAATGACTTTTTTATGGTAATAAAAGGTAAGTAGAAGTGACCTTTACAGTCACATATATTTATATGCAAGGAGAGTCCAAGAGTCTAAAACTTCTAAAAGTTATTAAAGCTTTATCTAAAATTGACTGCAAATATTTAAGGAACAATGCACTGCCTATAATTAAGGACAAATTCCCCAGACACAAGCATTTCTAAGTCACAATTGAGCATGAAGTGCTAGGAGCTGACTTGATCAGAACAGGAGGTCACACAAAAAAAAGGACAAGGGAATTTATACCATGCAAGACCCTCAGCTGTTAGAGAAAGCTGTCATTATAACAGCAGAATCACACAACCTTGAAATCCCCAAAGACCTTTCACATATCAAGGGTTAGCAAGTGCCCTCATTATTTTCCAGCTCAAAAATGACTCAAAATGTAATGTGAGGAACTGAAAGTAAGGAGAGGAGCACTGAATAAGTCATGAAATCAGAGATGAGGGTTCTTGTCTTTTGACAATTCCTTTTCTCCCCACCCTTCTCTTCTTAAAGTTACTTGATAAAAGAGAAAATTGCTAGCTTTCTATTAAATAAACACACACACACACACACACACCTTCCAAAGCTGAAGATTATCATCGAATATTTCTACCTGTGCTCAGTATAAAATCATAGGCATCTGCTAAAATTTAAATGTTTTACATACTTTATTTCTCTCCTAGTCACTTCACTTTCCAAGAAATATTGGAAAATTACACTTCCATTAGTACTCACCAACCTCCTCTTACAGATTACATTACAGATTGTTTTACTCCGGATGCCTGGCTTAGTGCGTGTAAGATAGCATGTCCTTGTTTATGAATGAACCAGTCTTACTGGTCTTTAAAGCTCTTTTCCTGGAAAAACTCTCTTAGTTGACAGTTCTGTTTCATTTTTGTGTCTTTCTATATCAGGATAAATGTTATTCTACATTCTACAAAGTTGATTATCTTACTGGGCTCTCAGTGCTACCATTTTTACTTCCTTTAACAACTCAAATACATACAACTGGTCACAATTAATTTCTACAATTCATCTAAGAATGCCATTGCATCTATCCTAAAGCTATGTACATGACACCACACTACAAACTCTAAGATGTATAATCCAGGTAAGTCAGTATAAGATTCAAATTGGGAACATTAGAACAAGTCTGAATGTTGGATACTGAAGTAATCAGAGTTAAGTGATTATTCTCAAATGCCTTTAACATTTGATGTTAGTGTTCAGATTGCAAGCCCTGTTATCTTAAATGCCGATCTATGGACCAGTGGCTGCACACAACCTTTATTTAATGACTTGTAATCAACTTTAAAATAAATAAGGTAAGAAAAGAATTAAGAACAATTATAAAATAACTCAAAGATAAATCTAATGGCTTTACCTTGCCTCACAATCTAGTTCAACCTTCTGTAATGCCATTTTGACATTGTAACAAAGTTTTGTTGTATAGATCTACAAACTAAAACCATGCAGTAGAGTAAGAAATATTGCAAAAACACATTACAATGATTAAATCCATTTATTATTTTGTATTTTGCTGTATTCAAAGCTCTTCAGGGTTTAGGTGGTATATGCCCCCTAAGTTAAATTCATCTGATGCTCTGAATGCTTGGTACTGTGTGGATGCACAGACTCATGATGTCAGCTTGGCTATGCTATTCGGCCTTCTTTTAGTACACTTCCAGTCATTTTACCCTTTTCCAGGTTTCAGGCGATACCTAATTAAAGGTAACTCTTCATTTTCTGCATATTCTATAACATTGTGTTATTGGCCTCATAAACCTTACAATTGCTTATATGCTAACAATCATAAAGTGATTTCTCAATGCCCTATTCTTTTTCTGAGCCCTAGCTTGTGGGGTGTTTTATTTTTGAGATTATAATATAATTAGAGCAGCATAGCCGGTATGTTTTGTGATTTATTGTCTTTGCCATTCTTGACCAATAGCACAAAAGTGAACTTCTCATGTATAATACTGTTTTGTTTTGTTTTTGATAGATTTTCTTCGGCTCTAACAGGGAGGACTGCCAAATAATATGCATAGGCTTTAGGTGACAGAGTCAGATGATGACAACTGAAATTTTAGACATTCAGGCATATTTATGTTAAGTACTTCCATAATAGATGCATGCATCATGAGACAGGAAATACTGAAGATAGGAATTTATTTCTAGAAACTTCAATAATTCAGTATGGAAGTATAGAGCTAGAGGTTCTGTACAGTCACCGAGTAGCTATAGAACATAAATAATAGCCGTCAAGTGACTATCTCATTCATGGGTATACCTATTATTGGGTACATATGACTGAGTTTATTATTTCAACTCAAATATCTTCTTGATGTATGCATCCCAGGGCATATCTCATTTGAAGGTGGCACACAGATCTCAGGAAGGATAAATTTTAGGCACCGTTTAGTGCTCTGTTCCATGTACTGTGTGCTACATTATTTCTGTTCTGCTCATTCTCTCCTCTCTAAATTTGACAGAGGACTTGTGCTGGCTAGTTTTGTGTCCACTTGCCACACAAACTAGAGTTATTTTAAAGGAGGAACCTTAATTGAATAAATGGCTGCATAAGAACTGGTTGTATTGCATTTTCTTAATTAGTGATTCCTAATGGGAGAGACTAGCCCATTGTGGGTTTTCCTATCCCTGGTCTGGTGGTCTTAGGTTATATAAGAAAGCATGTATAGCAAGGACAAGTAACAAGCCAGTAAGCAGTACCCTTCTGTGGCCTACTCATCAGCTCCTGCTTCCAGGTTCCCACGTTGTTTGAGTATCTGTCCTAACTTTTGTTGATAATGAGCAGCAATATGGAAGTGTAAGCTGAAGCATCCCTTTCTACCATAGCTAGCTTTTTGGTCATGGTGTTTTGTCATAGGACTATAAACCCTATGACATAACTCCATTTGTATAGACACTTACAAAGGACACTTATATATCTTATATAAGATATTTTCGTCATTTTCCTTAGATAATTTTGTGGAAAAGTTTCTTTCATTTAACATAATTTTACACTTATTTTTGTGTGTATGTGTTTATGTTTGTTCTCATACACAGACATGCATGGTACTCTTTGAAGAGCACGGAGACCAACTTGAATGATTTAATGATCTACAGTATAGATATCAGGATAGAAGAATTCCCTTTGGCTTGATAGCAAGTACTTTAACCCAAAATACTAGGACAACTGACTGGTCCTAGATGTTTCATCTTGAGCTATACATTATGTGACAAGCCTTCTGTAGAATCTTACAAACATCTCTGACAATTTAAAAACTAGGTACTTTGCTGTCTCCATAGATTATCATGTTTAAATTGTCTTGCAATCCTTTAAAATATAACCAAATTGAACAAAATGTTTCTTCATAATTTAACTTATACTATCAACAAAAGTTTGAGCTATTAATTTAATAAATCTGTACCTTTTGGAACTTGTTTCGGTATTTATTATTAAAATACACTCTTAGTAATAATTGAAATTATCACCAGAGCAATGTTTTCTCAACCTTCCTGATGCCATGACCTTTTAATACACTTCCTCAAGTTGTAGTGACCCCAACTGTAAAATTTTGTTGCTACTTCATATTTTTTTTGCTACTCTTATTTGTCATAATGTAAATAACTGATATGCAGGATATCTGATATGTGATTCCAAAGGGGGTGGTGATCCACAGGCTGAGAACAGCTGCACTAGAGGTTACTGAATTTTGAGGCTTATTGAAAAATAAATATGAAAATCATCAACACTATTCTATCGTTTAAAAACCTTATTCAGTATTTTATCAATTGTAATTTAATTATAATCACCTGTAGTGGTATATCACAGTATGCTAACACACACATTGACATCTTATATGAGATCTTTTCTAGGAGAAAAATAGCTTGCTAATTTTGTCTTAGTTTTTGGAGAAAAATGGTAGTCAGCTACTTAGGATCTATCTTATTTTTGTCCATAAATATTTGGCTTATTTCTCATATTCATTGTCTTACATATTTTCTATTAAGAACTAAAATTTAACAAAGCAGACCTGTGTATTATACAAACACTCTATGATTATTATATAGAAATGCATATTTGGGCATATGTTCTAAAGGTATGAAATATGTAAATTGAAAAATAAAAATAAAATAAAATGAATTTATTAAAATATACATTTTAACTTTAATCACAATATTGTATACATTTTAGTAGTTATAGAAAAGTGAAATAAATTACCTTACATTTACAGTGACAAGCAATCATGTTTATACTAGTTATTATATGAACATATACATCACAAATAAATTTAGGAAAAGCCATTCAAGATGACCAAATAGATACCCACTTATTCAAGAAACAAATATTTAAGGGATCTTTCATTCAAATGCTATATTTTGTTTTGTCCTATTTTGTTATGTTTTAATATTGGATCTCCAGTAGCTCATGCTGGTCTTGAACTTAGAGTTTAAAGTCCTGGTACACCTGCCTCAGCCCTCAGAATTCACAGATTCTAAATGTACAATACCTCATCTGGAAATATTAAAGTTTTATTTAAGCTGAGGAAGAAGGTGACCTTGTAGGAGGACCAGCAGTCTCAATTAACCTGGACCCCCAGGATTGATCAGACGCTGAGCCACCAACCAGACAGCATGCACCAGCTAATATGAGGCCCCCAACATGTAGGGTCTGGACTCAGACAGAGAAGATGCACCTAACCCTTGAGAGACTTGGGGCTCCAGTAAATGGGGAGGTCTGGTGGGCTGGGTTGGGGGTGGGAACATCCTCTTGAAGAATATTGGAGGGGAGTAGTTGTAGGATGTGGAACAGTTGGAGGGTGGTCTGGAGAGGGATAAAGTCTGAACTGCAGAAAAAAAATATTAATAAAAGTTAAAAAGAAAATGGAATAAATAATTCTTACCTATGAGAAACAGATTTCAATTTAGGAGGACAAGTAAGTAAAGGACACGTATAAGGAAACCCTAAACAAGAAAACAAAACAGGAAACAAAAAAAAAAATGTTCCAGAATCATAGGAGATGAGGAAACAAAGAAACTTAGGATGTGTTGCATTGAGAAATATCTGAGACATAATTTCAGCAGAAATAACAATTGTGAAGAGAGCAGAAGTCTGGCAGGAGCTTGTGCTTCGTTCTGACAGAACATTACCAGGAAGGAACAGGAGGGAAAGGAGCACCAGTTGGCATATGCAGAGGGAAGACACCAGTATTTGAGAAGGGAGCAAGCAGGAGAGAGGGGGGGTGTTGATATGAAATTAAAGGACCTTTTAGACTTAGTAATTAAATATATTATATACATGGACATATTTCCTAACAATAACTTATCATACGTATTTCACCTACTTTTAAGACATGTTGCTTTTGTAGTTTGAATAGGTTTGACCCCTGTAGAGTCATGTGTTTGAACATTTGTCCTATATGAAGCAGCATTATTAGGAGGCATGGGCTTGTTAGAGTTGGTGTGGCCTTATTGGGGAAATTATTTTACTGTTGAGGCAGACACGTATGAGGTCTGTCCAGTGTAAGTCAGTCTTCTCTTGATTGTCTTGGGATCAAAATGTAGAACTCTTGGCTCCTGCAACCTTATGTCTGCCTGTACAGTACCACACTTCCCACTATGATGATGATGCTGATGATGATAAGGGACTAAACCTTGAGAATTGTAAGCTAGCCCCAATTAAACATTAGCCTGTATAAAAGTTGTCTTCTTCATAGGAATAAAACCCTAGTAAAACCTCTTGATAAATGTCATTGTACATACATTTAGATAATATTACCTCATGGGTCTGTTTAGTGTGGCTGGTGTATACATGAATTCAGCCCTTACAACCTTTACTCTAGTTGTACAATAAATGTAGGAAATTTTTGTTTAAACTGATTTTCAAAACCATGCTATATGGTGAAAATGAGGAAATTGGGGCAAAATTAAGAATTTGTTATGAAAAAATACAGTAAGAAATAAAAACATTATAAAAATTATTTCTTCATTAATCCACATTATAAGGACTTTCTCTAATATATTAATAGCAAGAAAAACACCTGTACCAACAGAAATAAGTGAAGGAAATATTAAAAATCTATAATACCTTTAATTTAAACATTCTACAGGAGACAAAATGAACAGATACCACACAATTAAAGACATCATTAATATCATATCAGTGAGAAGTTTTAAATGTAAATCATAAAACAACAGCTGGATTAGCCTATTAGAGCAGTAAAAATTTTGAAAAAGCACATTGAGAAATATCCAGAGAAAATTAATTATCTAGGAATACTTATTCCCTCTTGGTGGAAATTTTGAACTGTGAAATTTGGACTGTCCCTGCACTACATACTCATATATGACACTCCCAGGAACTACAGCAGTAACTCATGCCATGGCTTAAGTGCTAAAGCATTTCCACACCTTTCATTGGAAAGCATGTAGAGAAAGATGTTTACTGAAGCAACAGTTAGGGAACTGCCCATCTTCACTCTTCTTAACCAAATGAATGTCATGAAATGAAGAAGCAGCATATTAGACACATATGCCATGGTATGGATAGATTTCCTTCACACTGGTAGCTGAGTACAAAATAGAAAATTATGATCAAATTTTATATTCAAAATAATATTCTTTGGTCACAAACACATAAGTAAAAGGACACAAAAGCAAGATATGAAACTAGAAAAGAATTAGAAATCAGTTACTTGTTGTGTATGTACACTTAAACTTTACTTATAGAGATAATTAATTATTGAAGTATCAACCAAAATACAAATGCATATTGACACATTTGTCCGATTTGAGGGTTCATTTTAATGGTTTTCTTGTGTGTGTGTGTGTGTGTGTGTGTGTGTGTGTGTAAACACATAATTTAATTCCCTTCTTTATAGAAGTCAGAGCATATAAAAGAAAATTAACAACTTAATAATGAAGTTAATATAAATTTCCAAAAGTATAATGATGCTTTTGTAAACACCATTTAAAAGAAAGAATTAAATTTGACGTTTTCTATGAGAAATGAGACAAATTTTTATTTTGTCAGTAATAATGCATTCTGTTAATAATTTATCACTCAAGCCTTGTTGATGCTACTCTTCGACTGCTCTGACATTGAGGATGCTGAAGCAGGATGATTAGGTCATGCTCAAGACTAACCTGGGCTATGTAGTGATTGCAACCCAGACTCGGCTGCAAAGTGAGACTACATATCACAAAGCGCAAGCATCTTCTAATAGTGACATTGAGAAAGAAACAAATTGATGCATTGCACTGAACTTGTTATATTGGTCATATCTGTGATCCGATTGGCATAAGTAAATTAAATGATGTAATAAAATCTAACCCACAAGATAGTAGAAATCTGTCAGATCCCTAGTACAAAAGCAAATAAATGTACAAAAGTGAGCATTGCTTGCTCTTTGTTGTCTGTGGATGTGATGGGAGGTGCTATTTTAAATTCCTGCCACCTTGATTAGCTTCCTGTGATGAACTGTAACCTGGAGTTATGAATTAATATGTACCCTTTTCTCCCCTAAGTTTCCTTTTGTCAGAGTATTTTATCATAGCAACACAAAGGAAACTAGGATAAATGGCTTTAGAGCAGCGGCGATGTCAGTTTTTAATAAATAATAGGATCCTATTGCCTAGACAAGATTACTCATAAATTAACCACTGCATTTTGTAAATAGAGACCTAAAATAATAAATATTTTAAAGAAAGAATAAAGACAAAGCTTAGTTTTCTTCCCGTCTGTGTTAGCATTGAATGTAGTTCTATCCATTGTAAGAAGAGATGCATAATTTATAGGATGATCAGGACCATGGCTGTAGGAGATTTTTAATAAATTACAGAAGTATTTCAAAACAATGTCTAGGTCTGAGTATTTGATGAATCATATTGGAATTATGTTATATATAATCATATTCAGAACAAATGAAAACTATTAAACTTTATGAAATATCATGTACAGAAATTATAAGTTACACATTGAAACGATATTTTAAGTGAAATTTTAGAACAGCTACAGGTAGAGTAGCTATTTGCAATTATCACCTATTTACAATTGACCTATTCACCTATTCACCATCTATTCACCTATTTACAAGTATCTCTTCTATGTCTGCTTTTATCTTGATATTGGAGCTGGGATAATGCACTAACCTTCTTATTTTTGAAAGTATGAACATTTGCTTGATTTTTCTTCAGCAAAAACAATGGTGGCATGTAAGAAGGATCACGTACATTTTCCACTCAGAAGAGCACATTGAAGTAAGATATAACTCCAGCCCACTGGAAAAAATTAACATTTTTTTAAAGTCAGCGTAAAACCATATCAGTGTAGTCTAAATGACATAGACCCTTATAAGCAAACAACATCAAAAAAACAAAAACAAAAACAAAAAAACAAGCAAAATATTTTCTGAGTTTTCCATATTTTTGAAACGTCTTTTCAGCTCAGGTTTACCATTCTGGTAATGAACTAATATTGTGTAAAAATATCTGTAAAGCATATGCACATGCATGCTTTACTTACAGAGTAATAATGCTTTCCTGGAGTTAGAATGAAAACAGAAGAGACATACAAAGTGCTTCGCCTGTGTGATGACTGTGAGAGAAGAAGATGCAATGAGGATCCATTAAATTAAAAGGATGAGTGGGCAGCTCTAATAGAACAGTGCAACCCGAACTAATCAATATTTTAAAATTCAAATGATCAATACGTTCAAACTGAGCAATGATGGGAATGGAAAAATAAACATAAATAAACACATAGAAATATTCCCAGAGAAAGTGTATTAAATATGCTCATCTCTTAATATTGAATCTCTTTATTTTAAAACAATGAATATGAGGTGTTCTTATACACTCATGGTTCAGTGTGTCTTCAATAGGCATACCCACACGAGAACAGTAAGGCAGCATTACCAAGATGGCAAGAAATTCGGCCACCCCTAAAACACATACATAGGTAAAACAGTAGCAGATGGTTTTACTTTCTAAAAAGTTTTGTTTTCTTTCCATTCTATGTGGGCAGTGGGCTGTGCACAGACAGCCTGGTCTTCAATCAAGCATAGGTCTTGAATCCCAGGGGATCCAACGGGTGGTGATTTCTTGCTTCATGGGACGGTAGGTGTTCATCATGTCTCCTGGACCCCTGGCTCCTGTCCAGGTTACTGCCCCCTGCAGGAGAGGTATGTGACTGTCATGCAAACACTGTCTCAAGCTCCTAGCATTCTGGCTAGACTCCACCCCCAGAGTTGCCTGATTATAGCCAGGTATGCTCCTCCCCATAGTTACCTGGCAACAGCAAGATTGTCCAAGCCCACTATAAAAGGAGCTGTTTGTCCCCTCCTCACTCTCTTTAGCTCTCACCTTCTTACTCTCCTCTCTAACCCTTCTCTCTCTCTCTCTCTCTCTCTCTCTCTCTCTCTCTCTCTCTCTCTCTCTCTCTCTCTCTCTCTCTCTTTCTCTCTCTCCTCTCTCTCCCTTCCCCCCTTTCTCCACGTGGTCATGGCTGGCCTCTCTCTCTTTTTACCTTCTCTCTTTCCCTGCCTTTCTACAATAAAGCTCTAAAACCATAGACTGTTTCTGCTCATCAAAGCCCTCTGTGCTTGAATGATGGAATAGGCTTTCCCCTAACAAGCCACTTCTAACCTCCAGCCCGAAGGCCTTCCTGCGCTCCAGCCATTGACCGGACCAAGGACTCTCACCCGTGTGGTTACCCAGTGCCCCTTTTCCCTTCCCTCACCTCCCTTCAGCCCTGGTGCGCCCATTCTGTTCTCAGCTCTTCCACAGAGTCAAATGGTGTCTGGGATGCCAGATGCTGAGAACCTTATACATAGGACTGCCCCTTGTCCACCACCTGCCAAGCTGTCCACACAGCCAGACAGCTAGCTACCCAGGGCTGCGTAGAAAGCATGTCACAGTCCTTCTTCCTGAGCACTGAATCTCTGGTAGGACATGGGTTTTCTTCTATTTCCTCTTTCCCCTACACCCACTGCCCTACAATTCTACAGTTGATCAGTATGAACTTAGGGTATGTTAGGTTTCAAATACAGACCTGATAGGAAACAATATAGTTTTGATACATGGGATCATCCTCTTTAACTTGAATCTATGTATATTATTTCCAATTAATAATAACGAGAACATGCCCTTCCTCAGTCTTTATGCTTATATTAGAAATATTTGCAGTTATTTATCTTCATACTCATAGGATAGTAAAAATGGTGAAAATTTTAATTTGTATTAATTATAAATAATTGTAACACATATAACTTTGGTTACACTATTGAATGTTGCATAAAATGAGTAATTACAGGTGATTAAAACATATTCCAACATAGTGGTCATTACAAAGATTATTCTTTTATGCCTTAAAATCAGTTTAAATGGAAGTTTAAAGCATTATTTTTCAATTAAAAGGTTTTATTTAATTTGTGTATTAAAACAATCACTAGTAACATACCATGACACGTTTTAATGTAAAAGTTAACAAGATAATTATGAATATTTCATGGAAATTAAATTAATACTGAGAGCAAATAAGTTTGAAAGACAGAAGGGGAGAACTTACAATGTCCAATTAAAATACATTATTTTAATATAGTTTTAAGCCACAATTATAGTAATTGAATATTATAGAGTCCAACAATAAATTTAGGTCTCTTTGGTAAATTTATTTTTGACAAATGTAAAAATACTTGATTAAAATAAACAGAAATGTTGTACTAATATTGATAATCAAAGAAAAATTAACAAGTATTCTCAATTCTTTATTTGACTATGTAAGCATACAAAGAGAGGTTTATTTCTAGAAGATTTAAAACTTGGACTTTGTATTTGACATAACTTGAAATCCTTTGTAGTTTGTTATTACAGAGTTACAATGGTACTATTGAACAGAATGATCAGCAAAAATTGCCACAGATTTTTTTACTTATTTTTTATTTTTCTATATATGATGATGATGATGGTTATCATCATCATCATCAATTTATTTACTTTATACCCCAATCTTGCTTCCTCTTTTTCTCCTCCCAGTCCCCCCCCCCCATCTTCCCTGGCCTCCATCGTCCTCCTTTTCATAGAAAAAGGGAGGTATCCATTGGATATCAAACAACCTTTGCATATCAATTATAATAAAACTAGGCACATCTTCTTCCACTGAGGCTAGACAAGGTAGCCCAGTTAGAGTAAAAGGATCCAAAACAGGCAATATAGACAGAGACAGCTGCTGCTCTCATGTGAAGACACAATTGCACAAATGTTACATACCTGCCAAGGGCCTAGGTCTGTCCCATGCATGCTCTATATTTGGAAGTTCATACTCTATGAGCACCAATGAGCCCAGGTGAAATGGTTCCGTAGGTTTTCTTGTGGTGCTTTAATTCCTCTGGCTCCTTCAACCACATTCCCCCTCTTCCATAGGATAGATACTGTGGACTGCACTTCTTGGCTTGTTGGTTTCTGCTTAAGTTTCTATCAGTTGCTGGATGAAGCCTCACTGGTGATATTTATGTTAGGCTCCTATCAGCAACTATAGCAGAATATCCTTAATTAATAGAGTTATGGATATACTCTTTTGTAGCACGGGTCTCAATCTGTACCAGTCATCAGTAGGACGTTCTTTCAAATTATGATCCATTTTGTTTTAATTTGGAACCAATTGTGGGTAATAGTTTTTATGGGTATATTGATCCCTAATCCCTCCATTGGAATTCTTGCCTGTTGCCATAGTTAGAGTTTCATTGCTGTGAACAGTCACCATGACCAAGGCAACTCTTACAAAGGGCATTTATTTCATGCTGGCTTACATGTTCAAAGGTTCAGTCCACTATCATCAAGTTGGGAGCATGGAAACATCTAGGGAAGCATGGCAAAGGAGGAGCTGAGTTCTACCTCTTTTTCTGAAGGTAGACAGGAGAAGACTGGTTTCCAGGAAGCTAAGATAACATCCTTAAAGCCCACACCTGTAGTAACACAGTTCCTCCAACAAGGGCACATATATTCCAATAAGGCCACACCTCCAAACAGTGCTACTCCCTGAGCCAAGCATATTCAAACCACCACACCTGGTTACAGGAGATGACTTGTTCAGACTCCCTATCCCCCATTGATGGAGTCTTAGCTAGGGTCATCCAAATAGATTCCCCGGGGTTTCATTGGTCTTAGATTTCTAGCTCATTCCAGAAATGCAAGCACAATACAATTGTCTCTTATAGTATTCTATCCCTTGTATTCCCTCTCCCTGCTACCCACCTCATCCCTCTTGTTCCCATTCCCAGTCCTGTCAACCTTGGAGTCTCCTTTCTCCGTCTAATCTTGATGTGCAATCTATTTCCCCTTCTAATTGTGACCCAAGTGTCCTCTTCTTGGCCCCTCCCTTGTTACTTAGCTTCTTTGGCCCTGTGGTTTGTAGCATGGTTATCCGATAGTTTATGGTGAATATCCTCTTATAAGTGAGTACATACCATGTTTATCCTTCTCGATCTGGGTTACCTCAGGATGATCTTTTCTAGTTCCATTCATTTGTCAGCACATTTTATGATGTCATTAATTTTAGTGGCTGAGTAATGGTGTAAATGTGCCACATTTTTTTTTTAAATCCATTCTTTGGTTAAGAGGCATCCAGGTTGTTTCTGGTTTCTGTCTATTATGAGTAAAGTCACTATGAACATAGTTGATGAAGTGTCATGGTGGTGTGGTGGAACTTCTTTTAGGTGTATGCCCAGGAGTGGTATAGCCTTTAAGATAGCTCTGTTCTCTATTTTCTGAGAAATCTCCAAACTGATTTCCAAAGTGGTTAATCAAGTTTACTCTTCCAACACCAATGCAGGAGTGTTCACCTTGCTTCACGTCCTGACCAACATGAGTTGTTTATCTTTAGTTTTTGATATTGGACATTTTGACAAGTATACTATGGAATCTCAAAGCTGTTTCAATTTGCATTATTCTGATGACTAAGGATGTCAGACATTTCTTTAAGTGCTTCTTCACTATAAGAGATTCCTCTGTCGAAAATTCTGTTTAGATCTGTGCCTCGTTTTTAAATTGGGTTTTTTTTTTTTTTTTTTTTTGTTCTTTATATATTTTGGATGTCAGCTCTCTGTCAGATATGGAGTTAATGTCATTTGTCTTATGTAAGTCTAGGATAACATCTGTGGTCTCTTAGAGACTGCAAGACATCTTTCCAGGCCTTTCTGACTTTTAGAGTCTCTGCTAAGAAATTGGGTGTAGCTCTAATACCTTGGTCTTTAAATGTTACTTGTTTTTTTTCCCTTGCAGTTTTTAATATTTTCTGTTTGTTCTGTACATTTAGTGTTCTAATTACTATGTGGCAAGGGATTTTCCTTTTCTGGTCCAGTCTGCTAAGCTGCTTTTATGTTTATAGGCATATCTTTTTTTTTTTTTTTTTTTTTTTTTTTTAGGGTAGGGACATTTCTTCTATGATTTTGTTGATAATATTTTCTGGGCCTTTGAGCTGGAAATCTATTCCCATTATTCTCAGGTTACTCTTTTCATAGTGTTCCAGATGTCCTGAATGCTTATGCTAGAAATTTGTTATCTTTATGACCCGTCCAGCAGGTCCAGTTATTCAAGGGTCTCGAGGGGACCTTCTCCTAAGAACCAAATGGGGGGTAGAGAGAGACGAGAACCTTGTGCAATGAACGACACATGGAAGCAGTCTGAGTAGCATCAAGGTCTCACTGTATTAGCAAGGCTCAAGGTTTAAATGCACAAGCAAAAGGGGAAGTACTTCTCAGCAGGAGGAATGGGGCAGCAGAAATGCACCTCAGCAGGAGGGATGGGGCAGCAGAAAAAGAGGAAGTACTTCTCACCAGGATGGATGGGGCAGCGGAAATTTTTCTTTTGGCAACTACACAGGGAAGCAGGAACTTGGGGGTACTAGGGTACATCTTGAGGTCAGGACATCCAGTGCTGACTTAGGGCTGGAACAATCTGTGGTTGTTCTCGGAGAGGTGCGTTGGTGGCCTGCTTTTGACCCCCTTTTCTTCTTGGGGGGAGAGGCCCAATTCAGAGATCAGGACAATAGTGTTGTCTTAATAGCTCCCAACATCTTTAACATTGTCTTTGACTGATATATAAGCTTTTTCTATCATATTTTCTAAGCCTGAGATTCTCTCTTCCATCTCTTTCATTATGTTGGTAATGCTTGCATCTGCATTTCTTAGTCTCTTATCTAGAGTTCTGATCTCCATGATTCCCTCAGTTTGTGTTTTACTTATTGTTTCTTTTTCCATTTTCAGGTTTTGAGCAGTTGTCTTAACTCCTTTCACCTATTTGATTGTATTTTCCAGTATGTCTTTAAGGGATTTAAAATAATTTTCTTGTGCTTTGGCTTGTTAGAATGTCCAGGGCTTGTTGTAATAGGATAGCTGAGCTCTGGTGGTGCCATATTACCCTGGCTCCAGTTGATTGTGTTCTTAGGCTGGCCTTTAGCCATTGGAGTTTTGCAGCTATTATATGTTTAGATACTGATTTCTGCGTTTAGTTTTGTTGAATTTCTTTCTTTTATTGTTTTTTTCCCCCTTGGTTTCTCTTTCTTTGTCTTCTTGCCTACTTTGCCTGGGGTTCTGGTGACTAGCTAGTCTTCATTCTAACACATATCTCCCCTGCAACTTTTCCTGCCTACAGGGTCTCTGGAATTTTGAATAACCCTGCCCCAGGGGTCCCTAATACCAGTGTGGCTTGGGGGTCTCTGGTCTTAGAGTGGCCACCTGGAAAATGAAATTTTATGGCTGGAAAATGATGCTCAGGAGACAGCATATAGTTTACAACTCTTGGGTGTCCTTTTGTAAGACTCTTTCTAGCCTTAGCTTACCAAACCTTAGCTTACTGGGGAACCCCCTGAGCAAAAGGCACAGAGCTGTGAATAGATGCTAAAAGCAAGAGGAATTTAATTTTCCAATGCTTTGGGATTGTACTACCCTTGAAGGAGAGACGGTGACCCCTCCCCACCCCCTCTGCAGCCCGTTTAGTCAGTCTTTATACAGTTTTTCAGAGCAGCAGCCATTAGGCCGAATGTGATTGGCAAATAAGTGTGATTTTTAAATTGATTGATCTCCAGGAAATGAGGTGGCAGGGTCTGTCCTATGGAATGTGTTTACAGGCTCTAGACATCTGCCTCCAACCCCTCCCCCCACACTCCCTCCCCCACCCCCCGCATTCCTCCCCGCCCCCCATGGTCTGTCTGCCCTGTGGAATATGTTTAACCTGTTTACCTGGTCTAGGCCTCCCCCACCTGCAGGTGGCCTTTGTCAGTCCTGCAGAATATTAATTAGCCTTCAACTTCTGGAGGAGAGAAGGCTGGTAGAATTTTCCAAAAGGTCCTGAACTGACCTCTTCACTCTAAGGATATTTAGTGGGCAAAGGCTTCAAGTGAGGTGGTGTTGCTCCTGATGCTGACAGGCCTTGGGGAATGTAGGCAGAGCAGTGTTATGGGCTGGGAATTAGAGCACAGAGGTTCAGGTGCAGCTTCCCAATTTTGGGTGTTCCTTTAGGCGTCTTCTTATTTGTTAATTTTGAAGCAAAGTGCCATGCAGCTGAGGCCGGCCTTGGAAGTTTTTACATAGCCCAAAGTTACATTAGAATGTCCATTCTCCTGTTTCTTCCTCCCAGTAAGTTGGAATCCCAGGAGTGAAATACTATGACTAATTTTACTTTGGGGAATTTCTTTCCTTTGTTAAGTGTGAAAGACCCACAACGTGAGGACTCCCTCACGTTCTGACTCAGGAGAGGCGACACCCCAAAATCACCCACAAGAAACGGTCTTGCTGCAACTTGCAAGAGGATTTTTATTCGAGAGCGTTCTCGGGCCCATGGTCATACACCACGCAGGGGTAGAGGACCATGGCGTCCCGAGTAGCTGAGTAAGGGGGTATTTAAAGGAAGAAACCACAACTCAAGGAAGTGGGGAGGGGTTGTTGGAAAAATACCAAAGATACCAGTTAAGAGTCATAAGGAAGTGTAAAGTCACAAGAGTCACAGAGAATACCTGGTAATTGTTTTGGTTAACTCTCAGTTTCTAAGAGCCCCTAACAATAGCACATTTGCATGGCAGTTTCCGGCGTTGGTCAGGGTGACTTTCTTTGAATGAACACTCTTTGAACTCAGGAAGCAGGTAGGTGGAGGAAGGAATGTTGCTATCAAGGTATGATTAGCATACCTTGGAGCAATGGGTCACAAAGGTTACATTCCCAAGCCTCAACCTAAAGGCCTAGAATTTTGTTACTTCTTCATTCCCCCCTTTTTTTTTTGTTAATAGTTCTAATCTTAGAACTAGACACTATCTTTTTTCTGACATATTTGATCCTTTAGGGCATAGTACTGTTGTCTCAAAACTAAAAGCCGCACTGCACTAATTCTTGTTCTAATAAAGGTGACTTGTCTATTTAACACACATGCACCTATAATTAAAAGCAGAAGCAAAATCAAAAGGGGTATCATAAAGGTAGAAAGTAGGGTGGTCAAGAGTACAAGATAAGGGCCTTTCCACCGGAGTCTCAAGGTTTTCTGTGCAGAGACGTCTAATGTAGCAGGTCTTCTTTTCTTGAGTAGGCCTTCTGGAGCTGCTTTTTTGCTCGCTGTCTTACTCACTGGAGCACCTTGAGCCTAGAGAACAAAGGCTGGGATAGCAGCATGTCAGCACTATGTACAGAGGCTATTTTTACCAGTGGAGGGGGCCCCCTGTAGAGTAATTCATAAGGGGGTCAGTCTAAACTGTCCAGGGGTGTTTCTAACCCTGAAGAGCAAAGGGTAGGAGAGCTATCCAATCATTAGCGCCAGTCTCTGTTGTCAATTTGGTAAGGGTCTCTTAATGGTTCTATTTATTTTCTCTACCTGTCCTGAGCTTTGGGCCTGTATGCACAATGTAACTTCTAACCGATCTCTAATATCTTGGCCAGTCCCTGATTTACCTGGGCAACAAAGGCAGGTCCATTACCTTGGGAAGATTTCTTTTAGGATCTTCAGTCCTGGTAGGAAAAGCTTTTATCCATCTTGAAACGGTATTTATAAACACTAACAAGTACTTGTTGCAATATCTAGCTGGCTTAATTTCTGTAAATTTTACCTCGTCATAGCACAGGCCTTGCAGCTTTTGACTATTTTTTCTGCCAAGTCAGAGAGTCCTGTAACATAGTAGTCAAAGGACCTAACCACACCTTTGAATTTTTTGGCCCCCAGGTGGGTCAAATACTGTCCATAACTTGATAGTGCTCAGGGGTGTATCTAAAGCTGGTCTCTCTGATGTCATAATAATCTTTAGGCTCCTTGACTGCCAGGATCATTGCTCCTTGAGTCACCTGTTTGGCAGTTAGATCTGCTATCTGATTTTCTTTAGCCACAGCATCTTAGGTCTTTTTCTGCAGATGTCAACAGCCCTCTTTGTCTGTATATTGCTCCGTACAGTGGCAAAAGCATACCTGCTGTCATTGTTGACTTTTCTTTTGCCATTTATGGACCTTGTCTCAAAGTCACAAGTTCAGCTTTTTGGGCCGACGTCCCTTCAGGGAGGCTGCTGGCCTAGATTACTTGTTTTCTGTCCACCACTATACTGCTGTCCCCGCCTTCTGCTTACCTTTAACCTTGAGGCTGCTGTCATCAGTGTACCAGCTCGAACCCTCAGGCCAAGGCTGATCTGATCCTTCAGATCATTTCAGCGCAGTGGTGAGTAGGTGCAGTCTCACACAGTGGGACAGCAGGTGGAATGAAGCGAAGTTTACTCGTTCAGTCAACAAAAAGTTCTGATGTGTCACAGGAGCGTTGGTAGTCATCCATCAGTCAGGGGGCTTTCAGATAATGCTTTCAAGAGCGTGGGATGCCATTACAGCCAGTTGCTGTCCCAGAGTGAGCTTATCAGCATCCTTGACAAGCAGATTATGGCAGTAATAGCTTACAGGCAAGAAAACCACCCGCTGGCAACAGGGTGTAACTTCTTGGTTAGGTAAGCCACTGGCCTTTTTCAAAGTCTCAAAGTCTGAGCAAGAACTCCTCTGGCGACCCCTGATCTCTCTTTCACATAAAGAGTGAAAGGCTTGGTTAGGTCAGGCAAAGGCTGGCCATCAAGAGGGCCTTTTTAATTTTTTTTAAGGCTTTCTGGCAATCCGGGATCCACAAAACACCTCCCCTTTCTTGGTTAGGGGGTACAACAAGGCAGCTAAGGTCGCCAACCCAGGTGTCTAGAGTCTGTAGAAGCCAGCAGTACCCAAGAATTTTCTTACTTGCCTTGGTGTAGTTAGCCACTACTTCCCGACTCGAAGGGTGTCTCTCAAATAAGTACCTTCAGTTTGACACAGCTGAGCCTTTTTAGCTGAGGCTCGGTCTTCAGTTGCCCAGGTTTTCTGTCTAGATCCTGTCTTTTTCTTTCTCTCTTATCACTGTGGCCAAGATTCTAGTCAAATTTCTCTCTTGTCTACGATCCCTCCTGTTTTTTCTTTCTTCTGCCTCCCGCCTCTCTCTCTCTCACACACACACTTTCTCTGCCTCTTTCACTAGATTGCCTAACTGTCTCCCTCTTTTCTCTGAAGCTTCTTTCTGATATCGGGGGCCAACTGCCTTATGAAGGCCAGCCAGGCCACTGAGGCCTTCTGGGCTTCCGAGGTAAGATTAAAGGGAGTGAACTGCCTGAAGGCTTCCATAAGTCTTTCAAGGAACATTGAGGGAGGTTTGATCGGCCCCTGCATTACCTCTTACCTTAGCCAAATTAGTGGGCCCATCTTGAGGCACCTTGGAGACCAGAGCCTGGCGTTAGATTTTTAAGCTCTCCTTACCTTCAGCCATGCCGCAGTCGCAACTGGGGCGAGTCAAAAGGAATCCCATGTCGATCTCATTTTGTAGCTGTGTAGACCTCCGTTGGCTTCCGGGCCATTTTTCTAGCTTCTAACAGAATTCTCTCTCGCTCTTCGGTTGTTAAGAGCATCTGCAACAGCTGTTGATAATCATCTCAAGTAGGCTGATGAGAAAACATAAGGAACTCTACCAACCCTGTGAGGCGTTGGGGATCCTGAGAAAGGGGGTGGTTAGTTTTTCAGTTATAAATACCAACAGAGGAAAATGACCAGTACTGAAGGGTTTTAAGTTTGGGCGGGTCCACCAGAGTCCGCCCGGACTCTGTGCTCTGCAGTTCCATGTACCCGCAGCGGTCCGCCTCTCGACACCCCGAGGGGTTTAGGGTTCCCTCGGCAGCTGGGGTTGAGGCTGTGGATAAGGGGAAGGTTGTGGACTAGGCCACTCAGGAGGCTTCATAGGGAGCCGAATTGGCTGGTGGCTGCGATTTGGGAGAAACCTTTAATTTTTCTTGTAACATAAGAGTACAGCCACAATTTTGAGAAGCAAAACCCAATTTTAACAGTGAAAACAATCTATTTTTTCTTTAAAAATGAACTCTAAAAACATTACTTGCTACAAATTTTGGCTGCCTGTTCCTGCACACAAACACAAGAAGGTGTAGTCGCCAATATTTTAAAAAGACACTACCCTAAATCTTATCTTTTATAAATCGGATTTCTAGGATAAGAATTACATAGAATATTACTCAATTTAGGCGTATCTTTAGAGACCTGTTCCCATGGGTTGTCTCATGCTGCATGTTGTAGTTCTAAATTACTCTAACCTAGAGTTACCAGTTTTAAGTCAACTTTTTTGTTACCAATGTTACAAATTTTTAATCATAACTAATAACTTATGAGCCACTAATCTATAACCAAGACATATAAAAACATATTTATACTTTTGAAACTATTTAGAAACAAAAATGAAATGGCCGCATACATTTGCTCATTTAAACCAAACAAAATTCTTAATTTTTTTAGCTGTAATTTCAAGAGAGGAGCACCTTGTCACCTGATGAATCTAATTATCACAAGCACAGAGATTTTTGTAGAACTTGAGAAGCTGCTGGTCTTTATAAGAGCAGCGTTTATAATCAGCTCCTAGCAGGGCTTCTCTAGCCACACTAGATTCCTAACTACAGGTGCAGGGCCCCAAAGACCAATTAATACTGTTTATTTTATTTTATTTTTTACCAAATTATCCCCAGATAGTCGGAGAGTACTGCTTTTCTCAAAACCCATTCTCTCACATCTCAGGTGTAAACTATCTCTAGTCAGGGTATAAAGCACCTATGAGAATTACCTTTGCTTTTTTAGATTTTCACATAGCTCTAAACACATACACAAAAACACATAAAATAGAAACCAACAGATCCAGACACATTTGACCCTTTCTTGTCCTCTACAAGCAGGCAAAAGAATTAGACGATTTTGGAGGGGGAAGCTTCCGCTTCAACAGAACTCGGTCCCTCTGACCGATCCGGAGACGGCCAGGCGTCCCTGGCTCTCCTTACCTCCCAGGGCGTCCCCCAGGGCCACAGCCTGTGGTCCTCCTAGCACGTCTGCCGACCACAGTCCTCCGGTCCTTACGGCCCAAAAGGACAGCTGCAAATACCGACCGCGCGCGCATTTCAGACCCCATCACCCCATCGTCTACAAACACCAGCATCCATTTCTACCTAGACGACCAAAACCAGAGAAGCACACTTGTTCTTCACTCTGCCAGGTGTAAAACCAAGGCACGAGGTGGGACTCGAACCCACGATCTCGCAACCCGAAAACCAAGACACAAATTTAATAAACTCAGATGGATCCGAACTCAGACTTCGCCATGCTTCAGAAACATAGGACAAGACATAAACAACCCAACACAACAAGCACATGTTCCAATGTTCGTTTCAGAAAACAGACACTCAAAACAGAGACACCGGCCGGCACACACACAAGAGGGGATCCCCATACCTCCAAGTCGGTTCTCGGGTGTGAGGGGTGGTCGCGTTTCCCGGCCAACGCACCAAATGAAAGACCCACAACGTGAGGACTCCCTCACGTTCTGACTCAGGAGAGGCGACACCCCAAAATCACCCACAAGAAACGGTCTTGCTGCAACTTGCAAGAGGATTTTTATTCGAGAGCGTTCTCGGGCCCATGGTCATACACCACGCAGGGGTAGAGGACCATGGCGTCCCGAGTAGCTGAGTAAGGGGGTATTTAAAGGAAGAAACCACAACTCAAGGAAGTGGGGAGGGGTTGTTGGAAAAATACCAAAGATACCAGTTAAGAGTCATAAGGAAGTGTAAAGTCACAAGAGTCACAGAGAATACCTGGTAATTGTTTTGGTTAACTCTCAGTTTCTAAGAGCCCCTAACAATAGCACATTTGCATGGCAGTTTCCGGCGTTGGTCAGGGTGACTTTCTTTGAATGAACACTCTTTGAACTCAGGAAGCAGGTAGGTGGAGGAAGGAATGTTGCTATCAAGGTATGATTAGCATACCTTGGAGCAATGGGTCACAAAGGTTACATTCCCAAGCCTCAACCTAAAGGCCTAGAATTTTGTTACTTCTTCAAGTGCAATGCTCAAGAACCAGCCCAGGGCCTTGTGTATCCTCAGCAAGCAATCTACCAACTGAGTTCTTTCCGGAGACTTCATTTTTATTTTTTGATGAAAGTTTGCAGACATAACAACTTTAAAGTTTGAGGTTTGACCCAAGTATCACAACTTTATTATACAAGATAAGTAGCTCCTACTATGTTAACTATATCGAAGATTATTAAAGGGGTATGCTTAACTTGTAAAACTGATTGAGATTTAATATTAAAAGATACTGTCAACTCTAACCAAGAAACAGGGAATGGAGCTGACTGATTTGGGGAACAAAGTTGTGTGTGTGTGTGTGTGTGTGTGTGTTTCTCAATCATTTAAGCCTTTGGAATGTGCAATTAGAAAAAGCAATCAAATTTCAAAACCATGGAACTGTGTCTTCTCAGGTAATAAGTGCTCCTGGGCAATTTGACTCTACATTTGCATGAGATACAGACTTTGCTGAACTGCAGGAAACATCAAAGCGGGTATGGAGTGCTTGTCAAGCCTCCAGCCCTCCCCCACTGAGCAGGTTTCCAGGAGGCCTTACAGCTCTGCTTCAGGCTCCCAGTCATCTAAGAAGAGGCTGCAGGTGCCATCTTGAGCTCACAAAATAAATGACTATGACTTTGGCAATCCTTGAAAAATAGTGCAAAAGAAGTGGGCTGCAGAAATTTCCTTCTACTCCTAATCTCTCCAAATTTTGAAAGAGGGGAAACTAGAAATGGCGAACAAGTGTGCAATCAATTCTTAAGACCTTCAGATTTCAGCTGCTAAGTAATATTACATTTTAGCATGTTGATTTGTTTTATGTTAACTGAATTATAGGAGATAATATCAGTCTATTCTTGGAGTATGATTTCTTTTGCTTTTACATGCTTTAGTCTCTAAATACAGCATGAGAAACAGTCAAAACTATGCCTTGACCTTGTGTGTTTGTTCAACTTAATCGGGCCCTGCATTCACAGTTAAAGATAAGACATTACTGCTTATCATTGTGTAGCCAACCTATGACGCACTTCTTAGAAGAAAATGTTTGACAATAACATTTCATTAATATGACATGGCAAAAGATTTAACATTTTAAATTCAGAAATAAATTATGTGCTTCAATACAAACTAAGCTAAATTACTTTCAAAGAAAACAATATTTGTCATAGGAAGAAGGGAAGTAGATGGGGGAGGAGTGGAGAAGGGGCATGGGGAGGACAGCATCAGGTGTGCAAAGAGAGAGAGAGAGAAAGGAAAGAGACTTAGAAGGTCAAGGGAACAAATGGAAATCTGCAACTGCCAAATGTTTATGAGGTGGGGGGGAGGGGGAGGCAATTAGGATGTCCTAGAGTCCTGAGAGGAGGGAGGCTCCCAGGAGTTAATGTGGGTGACTTTAGCCAAGATGTATAACAGTAGGGAGATAGAACCTGAAGAGAGAATCTCTTTTAGCGAGGCAGAACCTCCAGTGGAGAGATAAAGAAAACAACACTCCCACAAAACTTTCAACCCAAAATTTGACACATCTAAAAGAAATGCAGGGGGAAAGTTGGAGCAGTGACTAAAGAAATGGCCAACCAATAATGAGCCCAACTTGAAACCCATCCCATGGGCAAGAACCCATCCCCGGTATTATTAATGACACTTATGCTTGCAGACAGGAGCCTAGCGTATCTGTCCTCTGAGAACTTTACCCAGCAGCTGACTGAAACAAATACAGACACCCACAGCCAATTATTGGACAAAGGTCTGGTATTGTTACAAAGGAGTTGGGGAAGGATTGAAGGGCCTGAAGAGGAATGGAACCCCACAGAGGAATGGAACCGAGTCAACTAGACTGGACTTCTGGGAGCTCTCAGAGATTGAACCCACTATCAAACACATGGGATGGTATGAGAGTCACAGAGTATATGTAGCAGATATGTACCTCACTATCCTTGTGGGCCCCACTACTACTGGAATAGAGGTTCTCCCTAAAGTTGTAGCCTGACTGTGGTAATTGATTTCCAGCAGTGCTGTCTTGTCTGTAATCAATAGGAAAAGATGCAGCTAATCTGGGAAAAAAATTGATGAGACATGTTGGGAGGTTACTGGGGGGAAACCTCTCAAAGGAGAAAGGGAGGGGAAATGGGGGATGAGTATCTGTGAGGAGGGACCTAGAAAGGGGTAGTATTTTGTATGTAAATAAATAAATCATTATTAAAAAACAAAAGAAATCATATTTATATTGCTTCATATTAAATAAACCTTGGCCATGTCACTCCTTCAGTGAGGTATAAATGTCTTCTACAAGTGATCTATTTGCCTTTATATTTGCTTAAAGTTATTTTGTCTGTTGTCTATGTCAGTTTATTACTCTGTTATTTTAATTCTTGTGAGCATTGTAGAAAATATTCAGGATTTTTGTCTGTATAATCTTAATGTATATGTATCCATTGTAACTTCATGATATTAATTAATTTTAAAATTTAAATGTGAATCTTAATTTCTGTAGGTGATAATTGTGGTAGCTTTTACCCTTTACTCATGGGGCATTCTTTTTTTTTATGGTTTTAGAGCTTTATTATAGAAAGGCAGGGAGAAAGAGAGAAGGTAGAAAGAGGGAGAGAGGCCGCTACGGCTACATGGGGGGGGGGGGAGGGAGAGAGAAGGAGAAGAGAGAGAGAAGGAAGGCTAGAGAGGAGTGTAAGAAAGGTGAGAGCTTAAAGAGCTCATGGGGCATTCTTACTACAAACATCTTTGTTATTGGGTAGAATTTCTATGTTTTGCGTTCTCTATTTTATATTAAAATTTCCCTTTTTTCCCCCATGTTTAGATTGTTATAAAACTGGGATACCTTCACTGCTCCAGTGTTCCACAAGATAGTTCACAGAATTTTAACCTGAATTTGTATCTCTCTGTGATGGAAAACATGATCTAAGCAGCACAAAATATTATCTAACCTTGTATGTCAGTGTTAGAATAAGAACTTCATTGTCTCATTTCTGATCATCTAATATTATTCACTTTTAATTAAAATTTTCTTGTCTATAAGATATTTTCTCTTTCAGTGCTTCATATCTTACTTATTACTATCAAACAACCTGGAAAATTAAGAATCATAAAGTTCCAACTTAAACAAAGAAAATATTCTTTCCTTAAAATCTATTCTCATTCTCTAGCCCTGCCACAAAAAGAAAATTCTCAGATTTCATTTTTTTTAAGGCAGGAAAAAAGTAAGAGACAGTAGTATGCAATGGGATCAAAATTCTGAGTTCAGTACAAATCCAAAGAGTATACATGGATGGATCCATGGCTCCCGTTGTATGTGTAGCAGAAGATTGTCTTACCTAGCATCAGTGGGAGAAGAGGCCTTGGTCCTATGGAGGCTTGAAGCCCCATTGTAAGGAAGTGCTAGAGCAGTGAGGTTAGAGTGGGGGGTGGAAGGGAGCACACCATAGAGGCAAAGGGGAAGAAACATGTTCCTTACAATGGGGCTTCAAGCCTCCACAGGACCAAGGCCATGGATCCATCCATGTATACTCTTTGGATTTGTAATTATTGATATACAGTAGCCCTCATTTCTTTTAAACTCTATCGAATAAATTATCAGAAACATGATAAATTAATAGTGACAATATAGTAGGAAACAGAGTAGGAGATTATTAAGACCAAAGTACGAGAATATTATGAGGACAGAAACAAAAATAAGTTAGAAAGGAAAAATATTAGGAGATATGATTTCCAATTCCAGGTGTCAACTTGAATTGATTAAAATATCACAAGTAGTCAAAAAAGCATTATTTCTTAGTTAATGTGTTTTAGAACAGATTTGACGTTTTACTTCATACACCAAGAAAAAACATTTTTATCAATGGGTAGATGCCAGCTATACAGAAGAGGATCTTTATAGAAGAAAAATTAAGAATGGTGAGTTCAGTTTCTTTTTCTGAGTGGAACACTCACGTCCTTGCTCGTGCATTTCAATAACTCAAGGTTCTATAGCTCCTAGACCCTGAAATTTGCATCACTGTTTACATCTTCTCACCATCCTATGACCTTAAACTTCAGATTGTCATACAACCAAATTTCCATTTTTTGAAGCTGTTATACTTGGACTAAGCCAGCCTCCCACAACTGTAGCTGACAGATTTATTATGGAAATTATTAAGTTTTATAATCACTATGTATTTCTGCTTCAGAAATAATCTAATGTCTGCTATCATCTATCTATCTATCTATCTATCTATCTATCTATCTATCTATCTATCTATCTATCATCTATCTATTATCTACCAATATTTATATATTCTTATATTATGAAAAATATATCATTGCCTGTCATAGAAACTTAATGTTTAAGATTAAAATTGTCACTGAGATGCCTTCACATTCCCCTTTAAATTTACTCAGAACATTAAAAAATCCTTGCTAACCAGTAGTTTTGTTTTTAAAATTTGAGATATCTGCTGTGGGTCATTAAATATATTATATAAAAACCTATTAATTAATTCTTCTCTAAACAGTATATTGTTTTAGATATGTATAATTACTTAGCTCATAAACCAACTCATATGTTTATTTTATTGTGCATACTGAACTTAGCCTTTATCGTTTGAGACATATTGTCCTAAAAGTAAACTTGAGGTTCTTGTCCTGAACCCTGCTTAATGTGTTATAGGGGATATGCTAGCCTCACTATTTTCATTCATCCAGGCATGCACCTCTGATAGACCTTGCTGTAGTGATGAATACCTTCTGTATCTTATTTAAACGCAGGACCTATTATCAAAACGACTACTGAAATCTCATAAGTTATTAGTGTGTCTGAGAAATTGAATTTGGAATTTTATTTGATTTAAATTAATTTAAAATTAAAAATCATTCAACACTAGGTGCTGCATACTGGTCAGCACTTGTTTCAGTTTCTAAGCTGCAGATTTCTTATTTATCTAAATTAAAATTTAAAGAGACATTTATCAATGCCAACTCACATGCATGGTCTTAGAAAAGAAGCTATAGAATAAATACATGAGTTCTTTTAGAAATTCTGCCTTAGATCAATGGAATTTTAGTGGATTTCATCTTGTGTGTCAAGTGGAAGATGCCATCAGCGGTTGGAGAACAGTGGTATTCTAAAGGTTTCATTGGTTGCTTCTTTGGCACTGAAAGATCTAATCATGTGCAGATTTGGCAATAGGATGCTCAAAGCATCAACTATTTACTGTCTGGACATAAGCCAGACATTTCTCTTTCCATTCCATTTGGTCATAGATGTGAGAAACATATTGTTATATATGTGAAAATTAAAGTATTGAGACATTAAGACTTAGAATGATTGATTCTAGCAGAGTGGCTTAGTTGCTAAGAAAAGAAACTAGAAAAGTGATTTATAAGCTAATTCTGATTGATGAAGAAAATTTTGCCAATGCAGAGGAGAGGAGAGATTATGAGGAACTCTGCATTTAGTGAAGGGATATAAAATGATATTGTCATTTATAAATATATTCTTATATGCATAATCTATCTATATATGTATGTATATATGTGCATATATGTGTGTAGTAATTATTAATGGTTGATAGAAGTATTTAGTTTAATATTAAGGGAAACATTTTAGCTGTCTTATACTGAGATAAGCTTATATTTCATAATGTTTATACTTATCTCTTCAATTGAAAAAATTGTATTGTATGTTAGTACACATTGTAGAGTTACAATTGCTATCTGTTTGAACTTGAGGAAGAAACCAGGCCATGCCCATATTAAGAACATATTTTATTTTTCTGCTACAAGCCTAATCCTGAGTACTAACATTAATATTAACATTGAAAGGGCCTTTATTCAACAATAAAGAACATCAATTAATGTACTATAATTTGTCTTTTAGAGCATAAGATGAAGTTAGAAAAAGCTTTCTTATAATAAATAACAAGCTTTATATATCAAATTTTTGCTACCTGATAAAGTCAGAGGTGTTAAAGTGTTTACAACTTTTAGACATTTGTTTTATTTTTTCTTCTCTGTTTGTCTGTGTGTGTGTGTGTGTGTGTGTGTGTGTGTGTGTGTGCATGTATCAGGGCTTTCTGGAATAGCAGAACCTATTTTACAATAAATCTATCTATCTATCTATCTATCTATCTATCTATCTATCTATCTATCTATCTATATCTAGCTAAACCATCATCTGTCTATCTATCTGCCTGTCTGCTCTGTCTGTCTGTTTGTCTCTCTAAATGGGATTAATTAGAATGATTTATAGGTCATGGTCCAGCTAATCACAGTAATGGCTGACTATGAATGAAGTATCTAAGAATACATAGTTGCTCAGTCTATGAAGCAAGATGTATCAACTAGTCTTCAGTACATGCTGGAATCCCCAACACTAGGCTCTAATGCCAGTGAATGAATAGCAAAAAGCCAAAGCTTTTTTTTTCTTTCTTCCATGTCCTTATATGGTCTTCCAGCAGAAGGTGTGGCCCAGATTAAATGTATGACTTTCCAACTCATATCTGGATTAGAAGTCAATCTTCCTCCTTCAAATTAAGCAAATTAAGCATACCTCACAGGTGTGCCCTCCATTTTCTGAATTTTTAGTTAATCCAGATGTAGTAAACCTGATAAGAATATCTGTAACAGGTGTATGCATGTCCAGGTGTGTGTGTATATGTAATGGACATATATATGTAAGGGCCATTCCAAACATTTTCACTGCTCAGTTACAATTTAACTTGTTTATTGGAGTACAGGTACTTGCTGGTCTTGGGATAGCCATGTAAGGCTCATCTATCTGTCTCCAAGTGCCAAAAGCATACAAATAAAATGATGTGGACTCAACAGGTTATATATATGTATATATATATATATATATACAAATAAATATATGCATGTAATAACACTTTGTCATAAAAGAGGCAAGCAGTTTGGAGAACAGGGAAGGGCAGATGGGAGGTCTTAGAATAGGGAAAGGAAGGGAGCTAATGTTTCAGTCAGATTACAATCTCAAAAATAAAGCAAACAAACAAACAAATAAACAAATCAAAACCTCTCTCCTTTTCCCTTTATTCTTTTTTATAATATGGCTACAACATTGAAAGAGCTTATTTGCAGCTGTGGAAAAAAAGAGTCTGCAATAGTGACAACTCTCAGCCTAATATGATGAACAACATAAAATGAGGTTTTACATCTGTGTAGAAGAAAAGTGAAAGGAAAGTTATGGTTGAAAAATATCAGACAGATTAAGAAAAAACGTGAGACAAGATTTTTAGGCAAAAACCTAAGAAATGATACATATAATAATATCAATCAAAGTCCTTACAGTTGTTTGACCTGGGCAATATCCCTAGGCCCACTCTCATTATTATTAAAATGAAAGCAATTATTCATGCTACACAGATGTATTATGAGTTTTAAATTTAATACTCTGTGAAAATGTGTTCTGTCCAAGTGATCATTTTTAATATTAAGTGATATTAACCTTGTATGACTCTTGGACCTGATATTCTCAACATTCCAATACACCTACCATTCTCTGTTTCAATTATGATTTATCAAATTTATTTCTACTGTGACACATGACATTGATTTGTGGTAATTAAGTTGAATATTCAATTATAACTCTGTTTAGTTTTTATAAATGCTGTTATCTTTCCAATACATTATTATTTAGAAGTGTTAATGAAGTTTGTTTCTAAACTTTAATATTTTAACAATTGTATTTTTTTATTAGATTATATTCTTGGTGTTTTACAGATCATGTCTACCTATCTTTTTATTTTCTAATTGACTTGTGAAGTTCCCATACCATAAACAATTCTTCTTCTTCTTCTTCTTCTTCTTCTTCTTCTTCTTCTTCTTCTTCTTCTTCTTCTTCTTCTTCTTCTTCTTCTTCTTCTTCTTCTTCTTCTTCTTCTTCTTCTTCTTCTTCCTCTTCTTCTTCCTCTTCTTCTTCTTCTTCTTCTTCTTCTTCTTCTTCTTCTTCTTCTTCTTCTTCTTCTTCTTCTTCTTCTTCTTCTTCTTCTTCTTCTTCTTCTTCTTCTTCTTCTTCTTCTTCTTCTTCTTCTTCTTCTTCTCCCTCACTCTCCTGCTTCTCTTCCCCACTTCTTTTTCTGAAACATATGTTAACTGTGTAATTCTGGCTGTACTTGAACTGCTAAGGTTCCTACATCAACTTCTCCAGTGTTTTTATAACAGTTATGCACCAGGATACCTAATTAATACTCTTATTTAATTAAATAATAATTTCATAATTCTTTCAAAAATTTTAGCAAAATATATTTAGATCTTATTTATGACACTAAGGGATAACTTAAAAGACAATAGTAAAAGTTATGGGGTATGCAGCAAATCTGTCCTCATGCTTCAGGTTTGAATGCACTGGTGGTAAACAGAACTGTAAAATACAGCTTATGATAACACAGCAAAGGTCTTAGATTAGCTATATTTGTTATTTCCCTTTAGCATTTTTCAGAATGTAAAAACTCATCTTGAAGTCACAGCTACTATCCATGATGCATTTGCAGGATTTTAAATATTGTAAATTTTAAATCATATTGGTAAAAATTAGGAAACATAAATGTTCGATAATAACCTGTGGATAAATTTGCAATTATGAGCATCATATACATGTGGGACCAACTCATTTTTAGTGATAAAATTTTTAGTTTGGTTAGCAGAGAAGAAAGCAAACCAATATGCAATGAAAGAATATTATAAAAATTAGTATGTCTAAATGATGAATAACAACATATGACCCAAATTGATATGCAGCCAAAACTCTAAGCTTTAATGACTCTGTATCATTTTCCTGTTTATTTTTGCCAAAACTGCCCAAGTTTCTATAGGTATTTTTATTTCATATTTGAAATATATATTTCTTTTCTTCATCAAATGAACCAGAAGATGGAGAGGAAGTAATGCAATGAACTCTACAGCAGCTGCAAAGACCTCTTCTCTATGACTCAACAAAGGACTTCTTGTAGTCTCTCTTGAAAAGTTCTTCCGGAAGTTATAGTAGTAAATAATGATGGCATCTGTTATACAGTATTTTCAAATACAATAGATTTCTTTCTTGTGTTTCCAACCACACTTGTGTGAGATTATTTTCATACCAATGTATAATGTTTAAAATTTTTCATTTAGTTTTTAAATGGAGTAAATTTCTATGCAATAGTATTATGATCTATAATGTTGGCTATTTGTACAGATTTGCTTCAGTGCTATCTGAATACCATATATATATATATATATATATATATATATATATATATATATATATACACTTGTGCGAGATTATTTTCATACCAATGTATAATGTTTAAAATTTTTCATTTAGTTTTTAAATGGAGTAAATTTCTATGCAATAGTATTATGCTCTATAATGTTGGCTATTTGTACAGATTTGCTTCAGTGCTATCTGAATACCATATATATATGTATATATATATACATAGAGTCATAATGTGATTATTTCTGATAGAAATTATGGGAATCAGGCCTGATTAAAATCAGAGGTCAATCCTTTCTTTCCTGGGCTCAGCTACCATGGTCTTGAAAAATCCTTAATTCCAAGTACATCACTATGTGGATTTGTGACTGAGAATGTGTTGCAAACACAGTTTGCTCATTTCTTCAGTAAAAATAATGAATGTTTTTATGAAAAAAAAACTCTAAAACAAGTGATAGATGCCACAGGAATTATTATATCTTTTAGTTTAAAAAAAGCATGCATAGTGATTATGTTCGACTATTCCTTATTTCTATTTATGTATTTATTTATATTCTTTAATCTATTTTTTTACAGTCCAGACTCTATGCCCCTCTTAGTCCACCCTCCTACTGTTTTTCATCCAATACCTCCACAATCCCACTCTGCCCCCATATCCAAGAAGATGTCTCCTCCCCACTACCAACCCACCAGACCTCCCTACTCCCTGGGGCCCCAAGTCTCTCTAGAGGATTAGGTGCATCATCTGTGACTGTGTCCAGACCCAGCAGTCCTCTGCTGTATTGTGTTGGGGGCCTCATATCAGTTAGTGTATGCTGCCTATTGGTGTCTCATTGTCTGAGAGATGCTGTAGAACCAGGTTAGTTGAGACCACTGGTCTTCCTATAGGGTTACCCTCCTCCTCAGCTTCTTCCAGTTTTGCCCTAATTTAACCAGAGGGGCCAGAGCCTTCTGTCCATTGGTTGGGTGTAAATATCTGCATGTGACTCTTTCGGCTGCTTGTTGGACTGTTCAGAGGATAGTCATGATATTTCTTGAATAGGAACAAAACTTCTTAAGAATATATTTCCCACATTCTGGTCATACTAAGTTATTGTGTCTGTGATACCAGCATGTGGGAGGCCACAGCAAGACAGCAAATCTAAAAGCACCATGGGAGACAGAGTGGGAGTCTATTTCAAAAGAACAAAAGGATAGATGTATTTTTAGATTTCATGTTTACAGCAAGCACATGCAAAGAAAAGAACAAGAAGAAAAAGGAAAAATATGTATACAGGATATTAAAGTTTGGGATACCAAGTATATTAAGGAACTAGAGGATCTTCCCAATTCATAATCCCTCATGTGATGATATTATGTCTATTCACTCCACCAGGTTGAACATGAACCTCTTTACTAAAAGCAGTTCTACCAAGGTGATAAACTAAAGATCAATTCTTATCATCCCTTGCTTTATTCTACTCTTTTATCTGTGCCTAGGGCCTTTTCTTTATGGTCAACATTCCTGAAAGATTCCCGCATCCCCATTAGATCCTGTCAAACTGTTTTGAAGTTTGCTATCTTTCACTTTATCTCTGTGGTTAAGAGCATATCCATGGATTTCAGGCTAGTTCTACCCTCAGAGGAACTCCACGTTGATGAGGCTAAATTATTAAATCAATATGATATTTGGTTCTTGTCAGACTTTTGCTTCTGCCAAAATATAGTCTTTAGTTTTTATATCACTGACTTGAGATACATTTTAAATGAAGTTAGTGTGTTTAAATGATCCCCTATCAAGCACATTATGGACTACATTTCAATCACAATGTTTATTCTTTCATTTCCATGTTGTTTTCCTAATATATCTCAATGTGATATTTTTCAAAACATCACTCAAAATATTTTGCAGAAACAAAGAAATCTGTCATTGGGTCTCCCATATTGAAATGTGATTGAGAAAACTACTAATTATTCTGCAACTTAAATTATCTCTTTATGACCTCAAGTTCCTGTTGTGTAGCTTTATAATGGTGTTTATGCTGAATTGAAAATTCTTGCTCAGGGCGAACATAATTCTTTTTTTTTTTTTTTTTGCATTTCATTTTTTTGACATTTATTTTTTTTAATTAGGTAATTTCCTCAATTAATTTCCAATGCTATCCAAAAAGTCCCCAATACACTCCCCCCCAGTCCCCCACCCACCCACCCCCACCCCTTGGCCCTGGCATTCCCCTCTACTGGGGCATATAAAGTTGGCAAGTCCAATGGGCCTCTCTTTCCAGTGATGGTCTACTAGGCCATCTTTTGATACAAATGCAGCTAGAGACAAGAGCTCTGGGGTACTGGTTAGTTCATAATAATGATCCACCTATGGGGTTGCAGTTCCCTTTAGCTCCTTGGGTACTTTCTCTTTTTCTTTCTTTTAAAGTTTTTTTTTTTCAAGACTGGGTTTCTTTGTGTAGCCCTGGCTGTCCTGGAACTCACACTATCGACCAGGCTGGCCTCGAACTCATAGATCCACCTGCCTCTGCCTCCCAAGTGCTGGGATTAAAGGCATGCGCCACCAGTGCCTGGCCATAACATTTTTCATAACCCAAATCTGCAGTAAATAATCTTACTCAAAGGAGAATCTGACTCACAGGAGAGAACGTGGTGCACTGAGTCTGGGTGTCACTTGTTTCATTTTAAAAATTCCACCAGGGTTTTTTAATTCTAATTCTTTTTCTTCATATTTTGCAGATTCAGACCATAGATGGAATAAACTGGCTGCTAATCAATCAGTAAAACCACTCTCTTCATCCCAGAAGAGAGGAAAAACAGATAGAGCTCAAAATTTAAATATATTTCATCAGGTTATTTTTCAAAAAAGAAATAATATCTTTGGGTTGTTAAAACATGTATATTACCTATTTAAATTTATTATACCTATTTACATTTATTATTGTTTTCATTTAGAACATTTTCTTATGATATACTCTTTTCCTCCTCTAGCTCTTCCTAGTTTTTCTTAACTCCTTCTCCCTTCACTCTATAATTCCATTGTTTCTCACAGTCTCTGTCTCTCTGTCTCTCGTTGCTCAGTCTCTGTCTCTTTCTCTCTCTCTCCATCATTTTTCTGATTCTCCGTGAAACAGGATAGAAAGAATAAGAATAAAATATTAAATGCAAGAAACATGCCTCTCTCTCTCTCTCTCTCTCTCCCTCTGTGTGTGTGTGTGTGTGTGTGTGTGTTTGTGTGAGAGAGAGAGACAGAGACAGAGAGACAGAGAGAGACAGAGAGAGCACATGCACGCTCCCAGGTGCTCAAGGGTGCTCAAGGGTGCTCAAGGGTTTTGACAACTGATCCTTGGCATGGGGCCTTTCCAGGAGTGATGGTGAGGTACCCAGTAACACTTCATGGGAGAATATTTATTTTTCTCACTCTTAGGACTAGATAATTTTCATGGAGTTACCAACACCTCTTCCTCTTCTCTTACCATCCTATCACCTCCTGTTCTGCATAGATCACTGAGACTTGAAGAGGGGTTTGATAAAGGCATTTGATGTAGGTAGGGCCAAGTGCTCTAAAGCATCTCACTTGCTACTCATATAGTGGCACATCTCTGTTCGTGCAAGAGAGTTTTCTGATGAGGGCTAAGTGATTCTCTGATCTTAAAGCCAGCCTGGTATGGTGGCTGAAGTTGCCTAGGCAAGAGTGATTCTGTCAGTCAACAGAAGGAGGTAGAGAAGCTAGGAAGAGAGGCTCAAAGGGTGGCAGCACTGAAAAACTAGATGGACCCTGTTTTCATCTGTTAACTTCTGAGATATTTGAAATATCAAGTGGAAATTGGATATTGCTCTGAGTTAAATTGATTGCCTATCTGGCACAAGACACTTTATTCAATTACATCAAAAACAAAAATGACGACAAAAATTATTTTAGAAATATTTTATGACATACACTAGCTATATCTATCTATCTATCTGTCTGTCTATCTATCTATCTATCTATCTATCTATCTATCTATCTATCTATCTATCTATCTATCTATCCATCCATCCATCCATCCATCCATCCATCTATCTATCTATCTATCTATCTATCTATCTATCTATCTATCTATCTATCTATCTGTCTGTCTGAATATCTATTATCTATTTATCTATCTGCCTATCTCTCTCTCTCTCTCTCTCTCTCTCTCTCTCTCTGTGTGTGTGTGTGTGTGTGTGTGTGTGTGTGTGTGTGTGCTTCATCTTTCTTTAACTTCTCTTCTTTAAAGGTTGATACTTTGGAAGTGCATTCTGTGTTTACCCTCTCAGGTGCAAGCACCAGCACACATATGCATGTCTGTGGATGCACTCACATGACTGTCTCCAACAGTAGGAAACCCTTTGTTAACAGAGGCCACATGCAATAAAGCACAGAGTCAGTGACCTGAAGGTTAAATTCCTCAGCAGTAATCACTAAGCTTCTCTCCATTATACTAGCAATAAAAAGATCAAGGATGCTGACATCTGGTACCTCCTTATCCAGCACCTTTTAAGCTGTTTGGAAAAAGGCTTTTATCTAAGAACTGTACAAAACTCTAGGAGTCTGTCACTTAAAGATCTGGAAACCTCCAGTATGATCAACTGTTCAAGCATGTTCAGAACAGATCTGGGCTACAGAAAAATATTTCTATCCCATACTCCTTTTTTTTTTAGCCTCATAAAATGGACATTTGCAAAACAGCACTTTTATACTATTTTTAAGATTGCATCAAAAATAAACATGTGCTTTGTCAACATTGTAACTCAAATGGGAAGAGTCTTTAAAAACAAGTATATTAATTAAACATGATAGACATAATAGTGTATGTAAAAATTGCTTTTCACATGTACACAAAAAAACCCTGAATAAATTAGCCTGATATACTTTTGTAGTAATTTACAATATTATGATAAATACAAACAAATTAAATATATAGACACCATTAGATATTATTAAGGGACAATAAATAATTATGAAGTTTAACAAAGCAATTTCTAATTGTACAGAAAATATTTTCTAAATTATTTCAATTATAAATATTTTATAGAAGGTTTGAAACTTTTAGAATATTTTCAAACATATTTTATAAGACAAAAATGTAACATGCTATTAAGTTTAATATAGAAAAATCAATATAGATATTGAAAATAGGTTGGATTCTCCTATTCCTTTAATAATTTATTAAATAGGTAATTAAACTTTAGTAAGTTATTCGATATGAGAGTATGCTAAGTAGGCACGACTATTCTTTTCTTCAAAAGAAGTAAGTCAAGAAAATTTAGAACAGTGACTTATGCTCATACCAAAGGATCACAGATTATTTATTGTTTCTTTTACATACCAACTTTGTATTCTAAATATATTCCACAATACTCTATGCAGAAAATGACTGTAATAGTCTTCCCTTTCTGGGATTAGTGCTAATGTAAGAGGAGACCCCATAAAAGTATCTGGTAGATAGGTCCCTTGGTCTTGCAAACTTTATATGCCCCATTACAGCGGAACGCCAGTGCCAAGAAGTGGGAATGAGTGGGTAGGGGAACAGGGCAGAGGGAGGGTGTAGGGGACTTTGGGGATAGCATTTGAAATGTATATGGAGAAAATATCTAATAAAATTTTTTTTAAAAAGTCTCCTGTAAACCAAGACAGTTAGAATTCTTGTATGCTATTGTGGCATTTAAATTAGAAAGCAGTAACTTTTTAAAAAGGAGTTGTGGCAAAAGTGGAATGCAGAGCTAGAAAGGCAAACATGTACCCATCATAGAAGAGAAGTCAATGCTCCATGAAGAAAGAGCACTTGAGCTCAGCCACCTAGGATAGCTATTTACTTTAGCATCAAAGTGTGATCACCATTAATAAGGTTAATCTAGGAGAAAGTTATTCAAATAGAAATTTCAATGAGGTAAAGAATTACAGCCTCTGTCTTATGGAGAGGCAAAATTAGACTTGAAAAAGACTATATTCAAAGGATCAAGGGAAAATCTTGCAAGTTCTGGATAGGGAAAGGCATACAAATCTGCATGGTTGTAGATAAATTGGTTGAATGTGTCAGTAGAAATGAAACAAACCAGAGGAAGGATGAGTTGACTTAAATGACTTAGGAAGAACTTTGATCTACTCAGTTGTATTATAAAAATCTGAGGAGGCCCCAGAACACCGATGCTGTTATTCTCAGATTAAAACATAATGTTTATTATTTGTTTTACATGAGATAATGGGGAGAATCAGTATACTCATGGACTACATTTTACAAGTAAAGCAGGTTATCAAAAAGAGATTACAAACTTTTTCCTATAATACCAAAAATAGTAATTTGTAAAAATTGCAGTAAGTTCAATAGGGACCTCTTCTTACATGTAGGTCATTGATAGTGTCTTCCTAAAGAATCACTAGATAATTCTGGTGCTATCATCTCTTATACATTGCTCTGTGACTCTTACATAAACTACACAGTGTGGTGTGAACTAGAAGGTACCAGGGTTTCTTGCACCTCTGAATTTTAGTTACTTCTCAATAGCATGCTAGGCTTAGGTGTTTTTACTCATTTTCAGGGTCATCGTAGTCCTCATTGTCATCATCATCTTCTCTCCTCCTCCTCCTCCTTGTAATTCTCCTCATTCTTCTTCTACTTCTTTCTTGCCTCCCTCCCTCCCTCCTTCCATTCCCTCATTCTCCCTCTCTTTCTTCTCTTCCTCCTGATCCTCCATCTTTTTCTTCACTTTCTTTGTCTGTATTCGTATCTTATACAATACATCCCTACTGCAGCCTCCCATCCTCAAACTTCTCTTCCTCACTTCCCCTTTCCAGACACACTGCTCCTCTTTTTCTCTTCAGAAAAAGAGCAGACCTCCTAGTGACATCAAGGAAACATGGCCTAACAAGACGCAATAAGACAAACCCTCATACAAAGGTTGGATGAGGCAACTCAGTAGGAGGGAAAGAGCCCAATAAATAGACAAAAGAGTGAGAGACACTAATAGCCCCACTGGTGGGAATCACACAAAAAACTACAAGCTAAGTGTCCACAAGTATGCAGAGGAAATATTCAACTTCTTAGCTACAGTTGTCAGTTCTTCAAGATCTAGATCAGTGTGGTGGATCTGTTAGATCTGGAGATGAAGTATTTCAAACATAGATGTTCAGCAGCCAATCAAGAAGAGCAATAGGCCTGGTGTGGTGGAATATGCCTTTAATCCCAGCACTTGGGAGGCAGGTGGATTTCTGAGCCTGGTCTACAAAGTGAGCTCCAGGACAGCCAGAGCTACACAGAGAAACCCTGTCTCAAAAAAAAAAAAAAAAAAAAAAAAAAAAAGAAAATAAGAAGAGAAGTAAATGCTTTTAACTGTCAAGTCATCTCTTTAATTCATGTATATTATTTTCATATTTTATTTTGTTATGTTAGATCTCCTACTATTGACAACAGATATATTTGTCCCATCAGCTGAGACATGGTTTGAACCACACAACGAATCTGGTAGAAAATTAAAACCTTTGATAGTTAAGAAACAAAAGTTTAGTATATCTAGCAAAGGACAATAATAGAATTCCTATGTTCTCCTTTGTTCAGAAAGACACACTGATACAGAATAAAGATGCATTTCAATTGTTATGTTAGTAATTAGTCACAGAAAAGATTAAAGTATAATTATATCTATGTATGCCAACTCCTACTCACCAGGGTCCTCATTTGCTTGTCAGTTTTTATTAAAATAATTTTATTTTATTTCATTGTAACCTTTCAGAATCATCTCCACTTAACTTTAAGTTAACTTTGTGATTTTCTCCTATTTCTATTGCCTTTACAACAGGATAGACGTTAATTTATCACAATTCCTTTTTAAAAGAAATTTATTCTGCATATATATTGGAATTTCACATAAAACCAAACACAAAGGAATGAGAGGATGATGTGATAGATGACAATTGTTTCTAAGTAAAAGAGTCTTAAAGCTAATGTAATTACACAAATGTTTATTTTATTACATCCTCTGTGTGGAATTCTTCAACAGATGTAATAAACAGTCAATTACCTCAGTGACTGGTAACACCCAATAACCTCTGGGACCAAATCTGTCCAATGCTTCCTGAAGCAGACATCTGAACTTAACAGCAAGAGTTGCCCTATCCACCATTGTTCAATTAATCAAATGCTAATTGACTTGATAAGACCCACATTGGCTGTCTAAGTCATTAAGCTTTATCTTGCCAAAGCTGCCTGTGCCACCAAGGTGTTCCTCCTGCACAAAGCATCTGTTTACAGAGCAGATGACAGAAGTGTGTTACTACTGGATTGTTGTATTTTTACACAAGCACTAGAAATATGGATAGATTAATCTGTTTAAAAATTGGAGGAGACTGGCACACTCATTTTAGAAGCAAATTTTTCCTTTTGCCTCTGATTGTATTTGATTACAAAAAAAAAAAAAAAAAAATCTGGAAAGCAAATTGACTGCCCTGATAATGAAGGAATTTGGCTCTTTATCAAAGTGAGCTACTGACTTTGTTTCTATGGGACAGAACTATTTATCTCTACATGCTCCACTTCAATCTGAGATTTTTTTTCCCTTTAAAAGAGTCATAGATGATGGCCAGCAATTACATGATGGTAGGTTTTCCTGGAAAAAAAATGCCTTGGATCCCTAGGTTCACTCACTGACTTGCTGAGTGATTCACCTTGAAGGGCCATTTTATTTGATGTTCTGCGACCCAGAGCCTGGACACGGCTATAATTCCCAGAGAGCTTCTTGGCACTTGGAATCTGTCATTCACAGTTGCAATAGACAGGCTTATAGGATATTAAGTCACATTCCTCTTTTTTCCTTTCTGAAAGTTGTTTTATTAAATAAAAATAACAATAAACACAAAAGGCAGGCATATTCAACTTTGTTTTGTACTTTATCTATTATTTTTTAAGAAAAATAATACATGATTTAAATTAATGTCACAAAAGTCATTGTGAATAGGCTACTTAGATAAAATCATGAATCACATTAAAAATGGTAGTGCATTGGAGGTTTTAATGGTGCTATCAGAATAGTGTCTATTAACCAATCTTCATAAAAGATTTATTTTCTTATAAGAGTTATATTTTCATGAACATTTACAATGAACAACGTTTAATTTCCTTTTGTAAATGTGTAAGCCATGAATACCTGTGTGAGGTATAGGAATGTGTGTGTATGTGTGTATGTTTGAATATATTTATGTGATAATGAGCAAATATACATATTTGTGGAAGACAGATTTCAATGTAATATGTCTTCTTCATCATCCCTTTTCTCTCCACTATTTTAAGAAGTCTCTCAATGAGCCTCAGCTTATTCAGCTGGACTAGATGACCATGGATCCTTAATAATTCTCACATCTCTAACTCCTTATTGTTAGGATTAAAGGTGGTATCCTAAGGCTAGTCCTGCTGGACCAGACATTACAATGCATTTTCAAAACTATATTAGAATCTAATAGGGTTTACAAAAACTTCTACATGAAGAAAAAAATATGTCCCTGACAACACTCAGGTTTTTACACAGGACTAGGGATTCAAATTCAGGTCTTCTCACAGCAATGACTTTATCAACCCAAACCAACTCTCAAACCCATATTGTATATATTTAAGTGAAGGAGTAAATAGTATAATGACCCACTCTGCCTTAGTTGTGGTTTTACTACTATGAACAGACACCATGACCAGCACATGTCTTATAAGGGACAGTATTTAACTGAGGCTGTCTTACATGTTAGAGGTTCAGTCCATTATCATCAAGGTGGGAGCATGGCAGCATCCAGATAGACATGGGGCTAGAGAAGCTGAGAGTTCCATCTTTTGTTCTGAAGACAGCTAGGAGAAGACTGGCTTCCAGGCAACTAGAATGAGGGGTCTTAAAGTCCACAACCACAGTGATACACCTACTCCAACAAGGCCACAACTCCTAATGCTTCCACTCCTTGGGCCAGCAATATTCAAACCATTACATCCACAATGTAGACACTGACCAAACTATAGTTAGTCGTTTCACAGGATAGTTTGTGATAGCTTCATTTTAAGAGATCAATAATTGATTTTATTACATTAGGTAACTGCATTACTGCACATTCTGTTGAGGTGAGAACAAAATGAAAACAATGATTTTAGTCTTTTGGGACATAAATTCTGGACAGAGGGGCAATTCTTAAAATTGGTATCTATTTTATATTTAGCTAATTAAACATTTTCATTTGAGTTTATCAGCACTGTTTATTTTTAAAAAAGGTTGGTGATAAATATAAAGATAAAATAGTAATTACTAGAACGAATGACAGGTAAAATCTAAGATATATATATATATATATATATATATATATATATCTTAGATTTTATATATATATCTTATATATATATCTTATATATATTATATATATCTATCTTATATATCTATCTTATATATATATATATATATATTGCATGGGTGAATGTGTATGTTTGTGTATGGAACATATACATATGCATAACTGTGCATGTATAGGTAATTAAAACTTACAAAATCTCCCACTTTCAATAAAAACATTTACAACCCTATATATTATATTAATATAGTATGATTTCTTCATATAAATACATAAACATGTGAGAGCAGTCTATGTATGAGGTAAGGTATTATAGGAAAGAATCTAAAGTTTTGATTTTCTTCCTTGGCTTATTGTTTTGCCATAGTAAAGTAAAAGTGATATGACCAAATACTAATATTTTAAAATTATAGACTCAGAGTCAGATTTCTTTGATAAAAATATTTTAATATGTTTAAATGTTTTGCCAATAATCTGGCTAGTAAATGAAATTCTTGTTACTAAAATGCAACTTCTTTGATAAAGGACTCAACTTATCAAAGTAGTGAGGACTCAAAGTGAGATTACCATTCACTTTGTAAATCTGTAAAAAGGGGAAAATTTCTGTTAACCTTAGGAGAAAGTGGCTCATGGAAAGTAAATACCATCAGATTTGAGTATAAATCTGTTCTGTTACTTCTCCCATTTTGATCAGAACTGACTTTTATTGTGTGTTATACAGAAGGAAAATAATAACTTGGTCTCTGGCTTGGTACATCATTACAGGAATTGATGTTATTAAGATTAAATATATCTGTGTGAATTATATATCTCTATGTCATAAATAAAATCCCATCCTAGTAATCTTGATGCCCACATAGATATTGTAAATTTTGGAGAGATATTGGTGTATACTATTCTGTAAGTGTAATTGCCTGTATATTGTGTTTTAGGATTTCTAGATCAGAAATCACAGACATTCTGTTGTACAGGTTGGAAAAATCTGGGAATCAATAAAACCCCCATTCCTGTGAGGTGTTTTTTTTTTGCTTGTTTTGTTTGTTTGATTGTTTGTCTTTTTTCTCAGAGTTAGAAATCAAGGAGAAGGCATAAAAGCATCAGAGTGCACAGTGTAACAGAAAGGTGATCAAATACCAGGTAATTTACACATGGCGCCAGTGCTTACCACTTTCAGCACAGTCCTTACTTTCTCTTTATCTCTAGTGTGTTTCCCACTGCAATGAGAGCTCCTGACATGAGGATTTTGAGAGCAGCAATGCTTCCTGTGGTTTACTGATTAGAGTTCCCCATGGGATGTTATCTCAGGCCAGTCAATGCACCACCCACTCTGTGTGGTTACCAATGTCAGTGTGCTGTGATCCTGTCTTTACTGCAAATCATCAAATGTCTCACAGTATCACAAAGCATAGATGTGTGAGGCTTTGCTAGAACTTTCTAATGAAGCTCACTGTGATCGTGGGCATGACTATGTCTACCTGCATATGCTTGCAAAGTCTTACCTAATAGCAATAAAACAATTTTATTACGTAATACAACTAACATAACCTGCAGCTTTGGTGAGGATTGCTTGCTTCCTGATTGAGTTTATTCCAACAATTTAACTGAGTCATAAGTGTCCTGGGAACTTATTTTGAAACTCCTGGAAGAGACAGAGAAAATTTATGACAATTTAAATTTATTAAATATTGAAATAAAGCACCCAAACTAAAAGAGAGTTCATTTCCATAGCCCTCATAGAAAATAGAATTTGAAGCAACAGAAAGTAGCAAATGGTCAATTTAAGAAAAGAAGAGCAGTTGACAATTATGTAAATAATGAGATCCGTCACCCCAAAATTGAAGATGAAATTGGGGTTGTAGATAGGGATATGGGCACATCACAAGTTTAACATCAATGGTACCTTATTCAATATGCATGTAGGTCTTTTATGTAAAGAAATGTGTGTTATTCATTTCTTCAATCCCCTAGCTATGCTCAATAGTGAGTAGCAAATTTGCCTTTACTTTGATTCTGAGAATATGGTGCTGTACTTAAACCATTGCTCTTTTACATTTTGATTAACTTTGATTTATGAAGGTGTGAGAAAAAACACCATCACACTTGCAAAGTAAAAGAATGGTTCAAGCTGACCATGTATTTTATTTCAACAATCTTCAGTCAAGGTTGCGGAGACACATAATGTTTGCTCTTCATCAGTGTCACTGGAGCTATCTCCATACCCTGCGGTGACAACAGTCATATGTCATAGTTACATTGACCTCTCAAGAATTGCTCATGAGGCCTGGCTCTGGAAGTGAGGACACCTTACTTTTGGAAATTCATACATGTGTCTGAATTTGTTGCAGGTTTATTCCAAGGCTGTCAGTCATCTTAGATGAAATGCAGGAGTTCTGCCAGGGCCACATGAGCTTTGCTCTCTTCTTTCACTCACAGTATTGTTGTTCCCAAACCTACTATATAACCTTAGGGAAAGATATTAAAAAATGGCAAGAATTACTCATTTCTCATACTGTAGGAGTTTTTTTTAAAGCAGGTGAACTCTGTTTTTATATATGATTCTGGCAAGGATGCCATGCAAATGTTCATAATATATGTTATTTCCTCATAAGCCAGATAGTCAACAAATTTAAAACTTTGACAATTTCTCCTTGGATAATTTAAAAAGTATATTTATCAGGATGAATGTAATTTTAAACTTCAAGAATATTAAGAATATTAAGACTGTGTTTGAAGGTAAAATAATATTGTGCACAAAATGTAAAAGATGGTGTTTGCTGTCTATTTGTTAGATATTTCCATGCAGATTCTGAATATTTATATCTTCTTAGTAAAAAAAATGAAAATGATTTTCAGTATGAAGTCGGGACCTACTGACCTTCATAGGCTATTCTTCTCTTCTACTTCTAGTCCAGAAATTATACAAGCTTTCAGGAAAAGCAGAAAACTCCTGGCTGTAATGTCATAAAATGTCATGAATTTTACTTGGCATGAACTAGGTTTTTGATCTTAGTAATATAATTCAATTACACTAGAAATTATCATTCTACACTTGAAAGTTAAAAAACCATAAAGTTATTTGATTTAAATTTAAATTTACTTTATATATGACAAACAAGTATTGTTTTAAAAACTGTGGAGGTTTGAGTGTGTTGACTAAGCAGTGATAGGGAATGTTTGTTGGAGTAGGTGTGGTCTTCTAGGAAGTGTGTGACTATGAAAGTGGGTTTGGAGACTCTCCTCATAGATGCCTAAGAGATTCAGTCTTCTCCTGCAAGCATTCAAAATGAGAAGTAGAATTCTCAGCCCCTCCAGCTCGGGATATTTTCCTGCTTCCCACCAAATTGCTAATGGACTGACCCTTAGAACCAGCAAGCCAGCCCCAAATAAATGCTGTCCCTTATAAGAGTTGCCTTTGTCATTGTGTCTCTTTACAGCAGTGGAAACCCTAACTAAAACATCAACCAATGTAATAGATCAGTTTTATAGAAACACAGAGCTTTGAAATATGCAGAAGAGTTTGTTCATGAACATCCTGGGCCCTATACTGAAAGGCACATCCTCTTTCTAACATCACAGCCCAATTTTCCCAAAGCATCAAGACTTCCAAAGCTGTGCTCTAGGAATTACCCAAAATCAATCTGCTTGAAGATGTTGTTCCTCTCAGAGCAGAGTAAATATAGACTTTGAAATAGAATGTAAAAGAGTTCAGAAGAAAATTTATTTTCATTATAGACTTTTGTACTCTAAGGCACACAGAAAAAAAAATAATGAATTTTAAAATAGCCAAGCTAAGTTAAAGTGTACAGTCATGTAGTTCTTTTATTTTAACCCAGGTAAACAGATCACATTTTTGCTTTAAGTAAGGTAGTGTTTCTCTGCTTCAAATAACCCATCCAGCACTGGGGAAATAGTTTATTTTCTAAAATATTTGCTGTGTAAACATCAGCACCTGAATTTGATTATAGACAAACATGGTAAAGTAGCTTCTATGCCCCAGTATAGAGGAATGCCAGGGCCAGGAAGCGGGAGTGGGTGGGTTGGGGAGCAGGGGAATGGTGGAGGGGATAGGGAATTTTGGGAGAGGAAACTAGGAAAGGAGAAAGCATTTGAAGTGTAAATGAAGAAAATATCTAATAAAAAATCAAGAGATGGCACCGATTTTTTTTTTTTTTTAATTCATAGACTGGGAAGGCAGAGACAGGGGAGCCCTGAGCCTATGATTCTGTCAATTAACTGAGTTTGTAACATACAAATTTCAATGAGATAATCTAGTAAAGAAAGGGAAAGGAGAGAAGAGGACAGAAGAAGGGAGGGGAGGAGTGGAAAGAGAAGAGCAGGGAGAGGAGGGGAGGAGAGAGGAGGGAATGCTAGTAGAGGACAGGGGAGGGGAAGAGGAGGGAGGGGGAGGAAAGAGAGAGGAAGGTAGGGAAGAGGAGGAGAGGAAAGGAGATAAGTGAGGGGAGGGGAGGAGAAGAAAGGTGACAGGGGAGGGGAGGGAAGGGGAGGAGAGGATAACAGAGGGGAAGAAAGGGGTTGGGAAGAGCAGAGAGTATAGGAGAGGAGAGAAAAGGAAAGAAAAACGAAGAGGAAATGTGACATAGTTATAGAAATAAGAGGAATGAAGGAATTAAGAAAGAGAGGATAGAAGAATTAAAAAAAGAAAGATGGGAGAGAAGGTGGGTTGAGAAATATGTATAATTGAAGGAGAGAGACAGAGACACAGATATCAACAAAAAGATGAGAGAGATTTTGTTTTCTTAAAATGAACCTGATTTATATATCCTAGCTCTCACTGTAAAGAAAGCTGATTTCTCTTGTGCCAATCATAAAATTACATTTAATTTATTCATTTAAAATAAGTCTGGATTGGGTGATAGTTTGCATTCTGTTTAATAGCTAAGGAAAATATATATCAATTAATTCCAACTCATGGATTCTGTGTAATTCAGACACTGTAGTTAGCCATGTGGTAAGGAGTAAACATTATTCTTCTATGGTAAATTTTCTATTTCCCATATAATATTTTTTTAAAAAAGGCCTTTTTAAAACAGAATATGGGGACTTTTGGGATAGCACTGGAAATGTAATTGAGGAAAATACGTAATAAAAAAATTAAAAATTAAAAAAAACAGAATATGCAGGAAGGATTTCCCCCAAAATAATATAAATAAGAATATTTCAGAGGATATATGTTGCAGAATATTAATATTTGAGCCTCTTTTGATCCCTGAGTATTACCTACAACTTTTTTTGAATCAGATACTTTACTCTTCTCACAATAAAAGCAACAGTGACTGAGCAACAGAGCAATAAGCAAGGGAGAATAAGTGTAACGCATTTGATTAATTGCAGATTTCCATTCACGTCACCACATATAACAGTCTAGCTGCCAAATTTAAGCTATATAATGATTTTTCATGACACAGAAGAACATAAATATTTTTTCACTGATATTAGATAAGTCCAATTTTATAAAATGCATTTAATATCTTTAGCTTTTGCTGTGGTAAGATTAATTTCTTAAATTAAAATTTTACCTACTTGGTAAAAAATTAACCAGTAAATATTTATTACTTTTCACTATATGACTTTTTAATGTGAAAACATTGTTTTATGGAATAAAGTTTAATGTGAGACAATTAAGTTTTAGTAAGTCTTATAAAGTTCGCAAGAAATCACCTATATTTTAACACATAAATGAAGGTACTTAGGTGCCTTAGCACTGAATACTCTTTATTTAGTTAATTTTTAAATTTCCTTTTGAAATACTACTAGGGAGAAATATACTTTATCTTCCACAAAATTAAAAAAAAGAAAGAAACAATTAACTATGTTTCTTTTTTAAATATTGAGTTTATGATAGTGATAATGTGATGTAATTTAAATTGTTTCCATTAACTCACAATGAATTTTTTTTTCCTTCAAAACTTTTATAGACCCATCCTTCTACACAATCACTCTTCAAAGCCCGAGGCCACTATTTATGCAATTTATGTGTGTATACCCTTGTCTATTATAAACTTCTTATGATACACTAATATGAGAGTTTTGTGACTATCTCATTTTATTGAATCTGTTGGAACAAAACGACTGAGTATATAATTACTTGAATATACATGATATTCTTTCATTGATATTTCTATTTCTATTGAGACTTGGTAAAGACGCAAGAAACATTACATATATCAATGTTTGTTCCAATGTCATCATATTTGAGAAGCAGCTGACAAGCTTTGTCACTCGATAAAAATACATAACTTTCACCTAATCTCAAAGGGATAGGCAGCAATTTTCATGTGATTCCTTATGTCAGCAATGACATCATTTCATTTGAAATTCAAAGTTAATTCTACAGAGTTTAGAGTTTACAATGCCTCTTGACCTAAATGTCACAAAATTTGATATAGGAAACAAAAACTATTCATACATAAATTTACATATGGATGGTGTGTGTAAGTCACTGTTTCTGATGTTTATTTCATAGTGCTCTATAACATCTTTCAACACTTTGCCTTTTTTTTTATTTCCTTCTAATTAACAAAACCTTCTCAAGGATAGAATAAAGCTCACAGTAAAACCCTCCTCATGTGGTGCTTTATGTTTTTGAAGTGGTCTTAAATGAAGGCTCAAGCTTTTGTTTGGACTGCCTCTATGTCTCTATTTTTATTAATTTAATTGCTATCACTTTGACTTCCCCATGTTATTCCCATAAAAAATTTGCAAAATTTTTATAGTTTTAAATTCTCTCCCTATGTTGCTTCCTTTGGCCACCAATTCACTCCAGGAGTTAAAGAAGACACTCTACGTGTCTTTATTATTGAAAAGTTTGACAGCTGACTATTCCCTTGTATTTGTGAATTTTGTTAAAATCATTAAAGTTCTAGTCTAAAAGTGGGTTGTAAGCAGCTCTTTCCATGATACCTTATGTCATGAGTCAAAGGAGGTTTTTCTAAGAGAAATGAAGTTAGGAAGTATTAGGAATTCGCTCAGGCCCTTAGGTCAGCTAAGCAAACTACCATTCTGAGTCCCAAAGAAAGTCATTTCCATATTTCTTTGGGATTATTTCTTTTTTTTTAAGAAAATAAGACATATATTTAAATAATACACAAAAAAGGTAGAATATTATTCATTTGCCGATGCTGTGTAAACATGATATTGTTTAAAAGCATCATGTCCACAGCACATAGAAAATGGGAGCTACAATGAAGTTTCTTTCACAATTAGTTGCTTTGCTATTTTGCTTGTTCTGAAAAGAACAATAAGAATATCTATGTCCTTTTATGCAGACAATAACATGGGGGTCTGGTAGGTCCATCACAGTGTAAACACTCAGATCCCTTCCATCATAGATGAAGATTATGAATCAACCCTACTAGATAGCCATAATTCACCAGACTTTGAGAACTGAGTGTAAACTTTTGTGGCACTCTAGGTGAACACTTTTAGAGTCAGCATGTGATTCTATTTATATTCTGTTTAAGGAAAGGGAAGTTCTAAGCCTGTCTCTGAGAGAAGCTCATGGTAAAAGGTGATAAAACTAAAGTAGATTAACCTGGAACAATTCTAGAAATAAACTTTCCTTGTCAGACAGTCAAATTTAAGAGTTGTTGGTAGCACACAGTGTAGCTCTCCAGATGGACAGTTTCGTTCCGGAAGCAGATGATATGTGAGGATTACAGGAAGTGTGCTTTGGGTGTTCTGGTCTGTAATGCCAGCAACTTGAGAAACTGTGGTACGGATTGCAAATTCAGCCTTGCCTGGGCTATAGACCAGTGCAGGGTAGGCTGGGGAAATTTACCAGGAGCTTGGATAAGTATGACCAAGAGCTATATCTTATTAGCCAAGTGATTGCTTAGAACGCATTTGGCTCTGAGTTCAGTGACCAGTAACATCAAGAATAGTATGAAAGAGGAACAGGAAAATGATGAGGAAGATGAATATTTACTGGTGGAATGTCTGGCCAATTACAAGTTACAAAGCACTAAAACTTTGTAAATTGTTTTCCACTTAATTTGAGATTCTTATACAGTGTGCTTTTGTTATATCATTTTCTGAAGACTTGAGGAGGATCTTTGCTTCTCAAATTCACAAAATTCCATACAATGATTTACCTGTGTATACTAATGGTACTTGGGCCCTGGAATTCCTGACTTAATCCTTTATGTGGTCTTTGAATACCATTATAAATTATTTGTTTATTTCTGAGACTGAAGTATAAAACATAATTTTCTTGTTTCCTTTCCTCCCTCTAAATTAGTGGCTGTTGACATTTCTAATGCTGAGAATGTTTAATACAATTTCCCATGCTATGGAGACACCCAACAATGAAATTATTTCAATTTTTACTTCATAAGTGTAATTTGCTACTATTAGGAATTGTAATGTAAATATCTGTCTTTTTTGATGGTCTTAGATAACCATTGTGACAGGGTCTTTCAACCCACAAAGGAGTCTCAGCCCACAGGTTGTACTGTTCTAAGCTCTGTTCTAAGTCCTCCCATATGTCCCTCTTGTTTCTCCTTCAAATATATGGTCTCTATTTTTTCATTAATTGTTCACACACACATGCACACGCACACACACACACACACACACACACACACATGCACACAGTCTAAATACAGAAAATACAAAGTGCTTAGCCTGTACAATACAGCCTGTGTGTGTTTTCAGGGCTGGTCATAGGTACTGTATGACAAACTGGTGTACACTTCATTGGGGAAAGTATTTCTCTGATCATAGTATTCCAGCTTTTTATCAATGACTCCAGCTTTAGTAGGTTTCACTTAAAGACTTCTTGAATTTCATCACTGTTATCCCCCTTTCTAGGGTTTTCCTAGTTCATCAATTTATCTTTAGTAGTATTTTATACATTCTTTGGTCCATAAAGACTTTAGGTCCATAAAGATATTAGGTTTCTAGAGAAGACTAACTTCTTTCTGAAGGTTATCAAAGAAAATCACTAATTCATGGTAAATTTTTTGATGTTTTTTGATAACTTTCAGAAAGAAGTTAAAGTGCAGAAAGTTCCAAAGCAAATAAATAGATTTTTTTTAAAAAAAATCATATAGTTAGTTATACCGTGCTGGGTGTTGGAAGGCAGGTTGGGAGGAGATGGTAGTGGAATCCATGGGAGACATGGGCAAGGGGATGTGAAGCTCCAGCTCATAGTTTGCTTCAGAGCTAGGGATGATTTTGAGCAATCTGGTCTAGGAGAACAGAGAAAGAGGGTCTACTGAGATTTTTCTAAGGATCAATAAGTGCTCTAATTTAGAGCACAGAATACATTATATTATTTAAATATCATGGGTATGAAATTGCTACCAAAAAACTTCCATTTTTCCAACTGAAAACTTTACCGGCTTCTATAAAACACCCATGGTTAAAGATTTCATTGTATTATCTCCCTCACACAAGGACATGTAGAGTTCCCGAATTTTTGTATAAATATATGCTTTTCAAAAATTTCAAGTTTGATTAAATTATTGAAATATGTGGATAGACATGTATCTGAGAGCAGGCACATGGGTGTATATTTCAGATAGGAAAGGCAGTGCTCAACCTTCTGTGTAGTTCCCTGTGTTTCCACCCCTTTGTATTTGTTGAGACATGGTCTAGACATTGGTTTGGAGATGATCTATTTAGCTACCTGTGTTAGCCACTGAGCCTTTGAAATGTGCCTGACTCTACTTTGCTTGTGCTGAGATCAGAAGCACAGATGATCATTTTGGCTTTGTGTGTGTGAGAGAGAAAGGGATAGATAGATGATAGATAGATAGATAGATAGATAGATAGATAGATAGATAGATAGATAGATAAAGAGAGAGAGAAAGACAGAGAGAGAGACAGAGAGAGAAAGAGAGAGACAGAGAGATGAGAGTATTGCATGCATATAAGCAGCAAACCAGAGGTTGTTGACCAGTACTTTGTAAATTATTTATGTACTTTACTTTTCTGAAACAGACTCTGCCAATGAACCTCACTCACAGTTGTAGCTGAATTGCTTGCATGAAAGCCAAGGAAGGATCTATCTGTCTCGGCATCACATTCTCTGAGTTACAGACTTGTAAATCCACACCAAGCTTTTACATGAGATCCTGATCCAAACAAACGTCCTCATGCTTTTGCAGCAAGCCCATGGCTTTCTGATGTATTACCCCTGCACACTGTCAATCGTTTTTGTTTTTTTTTTTTTGTTTTTTAAATATGATTTCATGGGTAAAAAATCTAAAAATCGGTCCTCATACTTTGCAAGTACTCTACCAACTAAGTTCTCATCACCACCCTAGCCCTAACACAAGCTTTTATCTAATTAATAATATCATTTATTATTTTATTTTACATAGCACATTGCAAACTTCCCTCTACACAAACCAACTAAGTTCTCATCAGCACCCTAGCCCTAACACAAGCTTTTATCTAATTAATAATATCATTTATTATTTTATTTTACATAGCACATTGCAAACTTCCCTCTACACAACTATATTCTAAAATACTATTTACAGAATAACAACCTAGAAAAGATGAATGTAATCAACTTTCCCTACTCTTTACAGAGTGAAAAAAAATACTTTTCTTTTTTTTTTTTTTTTTGGTTTTTCAAGACAGGGTTTCTCTGTATAGCTCTGGCTGTCCAGGAACTCATTTTGTAGACCAGGCTGGCCTCAAACTCAGAAATCCACCTGCCTCTGCCTCCCGAGTGCTGGGATTAAAGGTATGTGCCACTATGCCCAGCTCAAAATATATGTTCTTGACAAAATAAAAGGACAAGATCTTTAGAGTTTTCTAAATGAACCAGTGATTGCATAGAAAAGGTTGTTTTGTCCATGCATTTTTAATTTTTCTGAACCTTGAACTAAAGCACTCTCCAAGATCAGAGAACGGCACATGTGGTGTAAGGTTCTCTCTAGATTTTGAAGTATATATTCCTAGATGAGAAAAACATAACATATGTGTTTAGCAAATTAATCTGTTTGTAGAGGTAATAAAATGGTAATGTGGATAAGAACAGATTTATTATCCACAGAAGTTGGCATCTGTAATATTAATAAAGATAAGTGGAATAATATAAAATATTTTTACTAAAATAGCATTTTAGTACAATGACATGTACATCACAGTTGGGATTAAAGAATATTATTTCTGGTAAGCATGTGGTAAATATTTTTAAATATTCTTAAGATAAATTTATTCACATTTTAATATTTAATTGAAGAAAAAAATCTGCAAAATGAATGTAATCAACTTTCATATCAACTTAAATATAAAATTTAATAAGATGAGGCATAATTATTATATCAAGCTATATCATCATGGGAGGTAGAGGGAGGGGGGCTTGGGGGGAGAGACGATTGGGAGGGGGAAATGGGGCAAGATCAGGTGTGGGAGGAGACAGGGGAGACTTACAGAGGGTCAGGGAATTGAATAGAGGGGTGTAGCAGTGGGGAATGGGGAACCATCAGAAAGTCCCAGGTGCCAGGAAATCAAGAGGCTCCCAGAACCCAATGAAGATGACATTAGCTGAAATACTCAACGGAGGGAAGAGAAAACCCATAGAGACGATATCCAGAGGTTACTCATGGCCCCTGGTTGAGGGATGGGGCCACCCACTCATCTCCAAAATTTTAACTCAGAATTTCTCCTGTCTAAAGGAAATACAGGGACAAAGAGTAGAGCAGATATTGAAAGAAAAGCCATCCAGAGACTGCCCTAACTGGGGATCTATCTTATATGCAGCCACCTAACCCAGATACTATTGCTGATGCCAAGAAGTGCTTGCTGACAGGAGCTTGTTATAGCTATCTCCTGAGAAGCTCTGCCAGAGCCTGAGCAATACAGATGCAGATGCTTGCAGCCAACTATCAAAATGAGCACAGGACCCAATGGAGGAGTTAGGGGAAAGACTGAAGGAGCTGAAGGGGTTTGTAAACCCATAGGAAGAACAACAATAGCAACCCAACCAACCATATCCTCAAGATTTCCCAAGGACTAAACCACCAATCAAAGAGTACAGATGGAGGGACCTATGGCTCCAGCTGCATATGCAGCAAAGGATGGCCTTATCTGGCATCAATGGGAGGGGAGCCCTTGGACCTGTGAAGGCTTGATGCACCAGCATAGGTAAATGCTATGGCAGAGAGACAGAAGTGGGTTGGTGGGGGAAGGAACACCCTCATAGAGGCAGGGAGAGGGGATTAGGATAGGGGGTTGGACGAGGGGAAACCCAAAATGGGCATAATATTTGAAATGTACATAAATAAAATATCCAGTCAAAAAATAAAGTATGTATTAGAAACCACATTTTTTTTCAGCAAAAAAATATTTATTGAAATGTAAAAAGCAGAGCGGTTAATCTCTGGACATGCATGGGTATCAGTCAAAGTGCAGACTAATTTTATTTTCCAAGAGATGATCAAGCATGGTATGAGCACATTAGAGAAAATAAATAGCCTACCCCACTTACGGTTCTTAAACTTCACTCTCAGTCTTTCGGTGCTTATGTTTTGTGTACTAGCTGTATTTCTGAAATGCAGCGTCTGGAAATTCCATCAAGGACCATAGCTGCGAAGCTATAATATATGTTCATTGACAGCAGAGGTTTTTATGAGATTCATGAAGCTTTAGGAATTTAGCACAAAAGTGACTGTGATGGTAGAATGTACTCTTCCTAAGTGAGCCCTCTGAGTGCATAGGGCGGTACATCACAGCAGATCAATAGCCAGCATGATGTACTGTCTGGTGGCAAGCTTCCTTTCTGAGTACAACACATAATAGATCAATAGCAAAATAATTCCAAGCATAAAGTCACTGGCAGATAATTGCACGTGAATTATTTTCATTGAATATTTTCACCTGATATTTCAGCTCACTTTAAACATACACTAGGCTAGAAATATATGTCATAGGTAAAGCTCTTGATCAGCATGTGTGAGGTCATTTCTAAGTTCAATTCCATGCACCATTATAGTCAATCAATCATACCCATAACTAAAATGTCAGAGCAATAAAATTTAAATTAGTAATGAACTCTTTTAAATGATACACTTCCATTAGAAACCTTTTCTTGTCTGTTAATTTTACTAAGAGATTCTTTCATCTTATTTTTGAAAACTTACTTTCTTACTAGTATGTAGCAAATATAGACTCAAGGCAGTCTAATAGATGTTTGTTTTACTTTTGAATTCATTATATTATTAGTACTTATATCACCACATTAACTGTCAGGATCAGTCTGAATTGGTGCGGATACAAATATAATGACCAAGGCAATAGTATCATCAAGCTGTAAGCTTTCTAAATGGCGAAGTTTCATATAGAAAGCCCTGAAGACACTACATAGGAGTTACAGTGAAGCAACCTGTAATACTTACTGTGAGTGGAATAGTGTGGTGGTTATGGGATGCTTTTAAAATGAATACAAATCTAGGTTATATTATAGAGAATTTAAAATTAGTACCAGAAGTACACTAGTGATACTATGGTAAAATAAAATACATCAAAAGTATGGTCAGCAAGCTAGTTATGCTTTAGAAAATGCTGGCTATTTGTGTCAAGAGATGACAACAAGTTTAAGGAATCCGCATTTCAGTGATTCTCAGAGAATATTATCATAGAATTTGCATTGGCAGAAAAAAAAATGAAATCTATCGTACCTCAGAATTAAGCCTGTCGATGTCATTATAACCAGAAACATAGTATTCTTAATTATGCGTGTTTAAATTCCTATGTAGTTGGATTGTAATATCTGAATGATATCCTAGCCTCCCTAACACACAAATCTTATTTTACTGGTTGAGTCTTACTAGGAAGGAGAATTTGTCTCTAGATGTATTATTTTTCTGAACTAAGTCTTCTTTGTCAGATGGTCAGCAACAGGAGACACAAGAATAAGGACAAGAAAAATCTTAATGTGTCAGTAGAAGTAGAAGCAGTAGAAACAGGCACTTTCCAATCATTCCTTGCAAGTTGTAATTTTCAGTATGACAAGGTGATAGCGCCATATCTGCTACTCGGGCAGGAGTAGTTCTAAACAGATGGTTCTCACAAGGCTTATTAACCACAGGTCTTACCTTCTTAGGCATGCTTCTTGGCTCCCTAGTTTTTCCTGATTTTCTGTTTGATTCTGTGACACATTCCAAATCCTTATATTGTGTTCTTTTTTACTGTTAAAACTTGGTAGTCTTTACAAACAACGAGTTCTCTAGCACATCTTTAGTAGAAATGGTCAACGATACATTAAATGTTTGTGCAAATAATTATAGTAGATGAAAATATTTACCTATAAGAACATGAAGTATATACTTGACCTCCTGGCTTAATATACATTCTGTATAAGGGAGAATCACTGGAGAGGAAACTTAAGACCGATTCCCATTAGACATAAATGTTAAGCAGTACAAATAGTATTTACCACTATATAAAATATTTCTTGTATCTTAGTTGAAGATAAAACTCTGAAATTATAATAAAAGAATAAAAACACATGATGAAATTGCAACTTTCTCAAATTCTTTGAGATTATCTCAATCTTACATTTTTCTAATAAAATATATATTTAAATAGTATTTGAATAACTTGACTTCTATTCTGTGTTAAGGAACATATTTTATTCTGTCATCCAACATCGATTTAAATACTAATATAGTTCTAAGCAATGTAATTGCTTAGAGATATGTAAATTAGATTCCTTTTTGTGAGTGCGCCATAACCTCAGTAATATTGTCAGGCCATGAAACCTCCCCTTGAGCTGGATCCCACTTTGGGCCTGTCGCTGGACCTTCTTTTCCTCAGGCTCCTCTCCATTTCCCTCTCTGTAATTCTTTCAGACAAGAATAATTATGGATCAGAGTTGTGACTGTGCGATGGCAACTCCATCCCTCTCTGGATGTCCTGTCTTCCTGCTGGAGGTGGGCTCCATAAGTTCCCTCTCCCTACTGTTAGTTATTTCATCTAAGGTCCCTCCCTGGCAGTCCTGGGAGTCTCTCACTTCCCAGGTCTCTGATGCACTCTGGAGTGGTGGTGGTGGTGGTGGTGGTGAGGGAGCTGCAAGGACAACCTCCTATTTCTGGAGGTTGTCTGATTACATTCTTTCTGCTGACCCTCAGGGATTCAGTCCTTTTCCCTCACCCAATGACAGATCAGGTTCCCCTTTCCTTCCACTTCTCCCTCCCCACCCCATCCACTTTCCTTCCCAGGTCCCTCCCTCCCTCCCCACTTGTGATTGCTTTCTTCTCTTTCTAAAGTGGAACTGAAATTTCCTCACTTGGGCACTTCAGCTTTTTGAGCTTTTTGAGTTCTGTGGACTGACTGTATCTTGGGTATTCTGTATGTTTTTATTTTGTTTCGTTTTGATTTTTTTTCTGGCTAATTTTCACTTATTAGTGAGGACACATCATTCATGCCATTTTGGGTCTGAGTTACCTCACTAAGAGTGATATTTTCTAGTTCCATCCATTGGCCTGCAAAACGCCGGATGCCCTCATTATTAATAGCTGAATAGTATTCCATTGTGTAAATGAACCACATTTTCTGTATTTATTCTTCTGTCCTGGGACATCTAGGTTGTTTCTGACTTCTGGCCATCACAAACAATACCACCAGGAAAGTAGTGAAACATGTGCCCCTGTGGTATTATGGGGCATCTTTCATGACTGCCCTCTGAAAGACCCAACAAGCAGCTGAAAGAGACAGATGCAGATATTTGTACCTAACCCAATGGGACAGAAGCAGCTGTACCTCTGTTGTTGAATTAAGGAAGGCTGAAAGAAGCTGAGGAGAAGGGCAATCCTGTAGGAGGACCAGCATTCTCAATTAATCTGGACCCCTGAGATCTTTCAAACACTGGACCACCAAACAGACAGCATACACCAGCTGATACGAGGCCCCCAACACACATACAGTAGAGGACTTCCGGGTCTGTATTCATTCAGAGATGATGAACCTAACCCTCAAGAGATTGAAGGCCCCAGGGAGTTGAGAGGTCAGGTGAGGTAGTGGGTAGGATCATCCAGGTAGAGACTGGTTGTGGTTGGGACAAGGTGTGGGATATGGTGCAGAAGGAGGGTGGATGGGGGGAGGGGAATTGAATATGGAGTGTAAATAATAAATTAAAAATAAAATTAAAAAAGATATGTAAATTAATGTTCAATATAAACAACAGCAAAGGCAGATCATGTGGTAGTACTTGAGGGATAGTTGTAGTGGTAGGATGTAAAATAATGGGAAAATCAGAAAATGTATTCTACATTTTATAGAAATGTGAAACATTAAAACATGAGTTAAGGTGGTTGTATTTAATCATTTATGGTTAAACAGAAATTAGCTAGTCTTCTTTCAGAAGAGATGAGAAATGCAATGTTCAGACCTCATTACAGGCCAGAAGCAGAGAGTAAAAATGAGCTAATTTAGAATGTGCTTCTGGAGTCTGAAAAAAACGGAAAAGAACCTCAGGTGATAGGGAACTGCACAATTCATGCAGAATACTTCTGCATGCCGATGAGATCTGAGCAGCGACTATTACCGTGTGAGTGTGAATTGTACCTCTGCTCCACAGGTTCAGGTCATTGAGACCTTGTTATTAGGCAATGGCTCTGATTGGTGATGTAGTAAAACTTGGAGGAGATGGAGCCAAGACAGAGGATATAGAGCGCTGCTGATGGGCTTCATGAAGTATATCATAGCCACTCTTGTGACAGAAGTCTCTTTCTTGATTCACTGTGCCATGTAACCAGCAGATGCATAATGCTTTCGCTGCCTATGAGCCCTCTGTTATCCCATGCTGCCCCCACTCAAATAAACGCCGAGCTATTTGCTTCCGAAATTTGAACCATTTCTAGAGATGTTAACAGAACAATTTTAAAGGAATATTGGGAAGTGCATGGTGTTTATTTTAAGATCAGAAATTATTGGAAGATGGTGGTAAGAAAGTAAATTTAGAGGTTTCTATGTGATATGGTCACCATTTACACTGTGTGTTCTCTGATGCAAGGTTGGACACAGTAAAAAAATAATCACAGTGGATGGATTTCTAAACTTCACTGAAATATTTGTTCATTAAACCATTTTGGAAATTATGGCTAGGTACATTCTTGAAGAAATGTATTATAAGTATTTATTAAATTATTATTATCATTTTCAAAGAAAGCATCATTCATCTTCACTAGGGGGTGGAAGCTATAGAAGGGAGGACACAAACGGAAAAGGGTGGTGATTGAAGGGGGTGAAGACTGGGAAGAAAAAAGTGGGAACAGGAAGACTAGGGTGTGGGATTAGAAGCAGACACTGAATCTAGGGAGAACATGAGTAGAGTGAGAAGGAGCCTTTCCACAGGTAACCGGATGAGAATTAGAGTAGGCAGTGAGAGAATAGGGTTCATTATCATGCAGCAATAGTCCCGTAAGAAGACTTTTCTGAAGTAAAAATGACAGGCAATGTGTGCCTGAGAAACAAGAGAAACGGTGCAGAGCCTGTGTGTCATGCCCAAGACAGGCATTGTGGGGAGTAATCATTCCAGCTGACAGCTCTCCACACTGGCTCTCACTCTGTACTACCAGCCCAGAACAACTTAATTGCCATCCTTTGGTTTGAGGTGTGTCAGAATGACATTGGACTGGGCTAGGGAGTGAGAGGAACCACCTCCACTTGACTGCACCACACTTCCACAAATCATGTCTCTGTAATTTATGGAGTGGTTCACAAAGTGAAGAGTTTAATGTTCTTTGAGATCAGGTTCAAAAACTTTACCTGAGATCAAACTTAATACATTCAATGTGATGAAATTTTAATATGAAGGAATTTTTATGTATCTTTAAATTTAGGCCATTACTACAGCCTGCCATCAATTATGCAATATGATACAAAAGACCACCGAGATCTTTGCATTAGTTTATCTTCTTTCCTGGTTAAATTTATATGTTCTACCACTGTGATTAACACAGTCTAATTAATTCAAGATCTTTAAAGAAAAATGAATTTAATATAGTATATATAGTTAAGTATTGATATTGCTTATGGATATACCATACTTTCTTCAAAGTAGCATTATATTTCCAATTGTAACTTGCGAAACAGTTTCTCAGTTGCCTCACAAGCACATTTTTTGTATTAGGTAAATGTTTACATACATGCATACACACGTGTACACACACACACACATCTGTACTCAATATGAAGTAACACCCCATGCATGACCTAGAAATAAGTATATCACAATTATGGAAGCTGTCTACTCCTTAAATACTGTATGCTTTCTCTTATATCTCTTTACAAAACTTGACAATGAGATTAGATTTTATGTATTAATGTCAATCAATCTTATAAAATAATTCTTTTCTACTCAGCTCAATGCATAATTTCTCTGCCCCAGTAACTAGCTTTTCATTGTGTGGAATATTGCTTATAGTCCTTTCCCATTTCTCCTGTGTTTTCTAAAATTCTTTTCATCTTTCAACAATTAAATCTTAGGAGTCCTGATCCTTGAATTTTTACTTATTTCCACACAGAAAAACAAGCCTATCTTTAGTCTCTGTTTTAGTCAACAAATTAATTGTATTTATATATTTTTCATATTTTAAAATAACTTGCAAAACATTTACAGTTCCTGTTGTAGAACATTGTCTTTCAAAAATATCCTATAGCTTTAGTTAATTTCATTAACTTAAGAGAAGAGAAAAAATGTCACCTTTTTACACCCTTTCAGTATATAGAGAGGTGATGTTAGCAGCAAGTGGTGAACACAATAATAGCAAACTTACTCATGTACTTAGGATATCAGTAAGGACAAGAAAAACTAAGGAGTTGAAAGTAGGTTTATTTGATGTGAGGAAAAGAAAGGGACACAAACAGTGTGGTTATAAAACTACCTTCCAAACAATTGAAGCCCTCTTTTCACTTTCAATTATGTGCAGTCTGACAGTTGTCTTGACAATATTTACTTAGATAAGGTTGTTGAAGAATACTTGCTTTCCATCATAGGGTGAAACTCGAAAATATCCTGCAGATGTTAGTTGTCCCAGCGCAACCAATGAATCTGTCTGAGGTCATGATACTTAACGTCTCTAGTCAAACTCCAGTTACATTTTCAAGTTGTTTGCATAAAACTAAATTTACAGATTTACTTTAATTTTCTCTGGGCCATCATGTGAAACCTCTCAGGTCTAAGAAGTGACAAAAGGACTCGTTGTTATAAGCAACAGTAGTGTTTGTAAACAGGCTATTGGTACAGGGATGTTATCAGATTTGAACTATTCAGTTCTGTTTTGCCATTAAAAATGTAGCCATGGAAATAAGGTAAATATTTTGATAGTCTAGCAAAATATGCAGGAGAATAGTTTCTTTTGTCTTTTAGTTTAAAGTTGGTAGGAAAGCCTTTGACACATGCATCTTGTCTTACTTTTAAGCAATTTTTGAAGGCAAATTCATTATTATTTACTTCATCTCTGGAAAATTCAAAATTTCCTCAGATACTAAAACCCTTTCTGTTTTTTACTGCCTTCCTTTCTTTTCTTTTTGAAATTTTTGCTTTTTCTTAATTTCTCCATTAATTTGTCTGTCATTAAAGCATTTTTAGTAAAAAAAAAGTTATTCATTAAAATAACTTTCATGTCTATAACTATGATTTTTCTAAAATATGGATAAATTACATTATGAATTTATATAAGGTAAATAGAATGTTGTAGCAAAGTGAATGCTTATTTTCCCTAGTCTTTTCACCACCAAGATTGTTTATAAGTTATGGAGTAGATCAAAATTACTCTAAAATGACATAGAAAATAAGAACTATGCAAGAAATAATTGAATTTAACAAAAAAATTCATTTCATATAATATTTAGATAGTGTAGTTTGACTGCTAGCATTTGGGTAAAACTTAGTGGAAAAAATATTTACATAATTTCAAATAATCACTTCTAGATTAAGAATGCGTTTCAGAAGAAAAAACTTTACTCTTTTATCATATGGGAGTGAAACAGAGATTGCAAATTTAAGTGATTACATTTCATATCATAAGTATGTTTTAACAATGACATCACATCCCTAAAGATGATACCCTGAGCAGCACATGTAATTAGATGCATTAAATTCTTAAAAGGAAACAAAAATATATGCAAAAAGGGAAGAAAACAAAACTAAGTCTTAATCAGTATGAAATCATTACATAATAACCATGTAAATAATATTGAATGAAACAAATTCCCGGAACACTGTGTCCACATTTCCCCTGTCTCTCCATGTTTACATCTGTCCGTGTGGCTTTCTTTACCTCTCTCATTTTTCCTTCTTATTTGTGTGTGTGTGTGTGTGTATGTATGTATGTGTCAGCCTACAAACTACAAGCCTATAAACTCTTCTATATCAACAAAACTCAAACATGTGGCATTTACATTTTAGTTTGGCTTGGGAAATACTTGCTGGGAATACTTGGGAAATATGTGATAACTGATACATTAGAAAATTAATTCTATGTTGAATAATTTCAATGTTTTAATATTTAATTTATTATTTATTTCCATTCTAGTTTGCAATGATTGTGAAATCTATGACAAAAATAAAATGTCACCTTTCTTTGGTTTTGTAGTGATTAGTTTTTACTCACTTGCTCTTAGTTTCCCTTTGATCCAGATGTCTAGAATATTTTTTTAGTGCCTGTGCAGGAGACCACGTTGCCACTTTGAAAACAGTTTATATCTAATATTGACAGTCCACAAAACTGTTTTTGCCATCATCAGTAAACCAGTTGAACTGAATCAGCACATTGTTATACCTATATGAAATGCTTCTCCCAATCGCCCCCTGCTGTTAATATCAGGGATAACCTTATTTACTTCTTCCTTTCAAATTATCTCTCCTTCCTTCCTTCCTTCCTTCCTTCCTTCCTTCCTTCCTTCCTTCCTTCCTTCCTTCCTTCCTTCCTTCCTTCTTTCTTTACTTAAACTATTTTTTTAGAGTTTTACAAAGTGTATCTTTATCACATACTTTTCTACTTTAAATTTTTTCCTGCTTTATAAAATATATAAGATAAGTCATTTGTCTTTATCTCCTTAGAGCCTTATCTCCTTAGAGCCTCCAATTGGTTTACAGAATCTCTACTACAATTTTTGTAAAATTGTCTCATCTGTATGAATTTTCCAAACTCAATTTCAGTTTCAGACATCCATCAATCTCTCAACAATATTAACCAGGATAAAATATGCAACTTTCCAGCTTAATAGATCAGCATACAGCCTGATGCTTAATATACAAATTAGCTTGTCTTCCTGCATTTATTGACTGTATAAATAGAATCTGCATTACTAGAAGTCTGAGGGTTTATGTTCATTCTGTTGTTTTTTAGTCATCAATATTTAATAAATGAGAAATCCTACTAGGATTTCCCAGTCTTCTTCCATGCAGTTTTAATTAATCATTGTACCTTATAATTATGCCTTTATAATGTCACAAAGGAAAATACATCTTCTATATTAAACTCCTGAATATTAACAGAGACCTAGTTATTTATGGTTTTCTTTAGATTATCATATATTCCTGTCTGATTCAGAAAATTCATTGATAAGTTTCAGTGTTCTAGCACTGATAATTATATATATATATATATATTCAGACTTGTTCAATCCTCAATTTTATTATCAGAAACCCTTAAACTACACTATAAACTGCTGTCCATACCATCTTCACTGCATGATTTCTGTAACATAACTCTTCATTGGTCATGTAAAACATATGTAACCTCTTCTTTGATTGCTTCATTTCCTACTTGTGGAAACTGTGACTCTTGAACACAATTTCTTTGTATTAGTAGTTCTTTCTACCTTGATATTCTTTTCCTGAGTGGTTATCTGGTAGATTTCCTGAAAATTCAGCGATGATGCTGACCTTCAGGGAAATGATAATGGAATTTTCAGTTACTCTTCTGTATTTTCATTTGATTTCAGTTAATATAGTGTGGGTGTAGTAATTATTTTGTATCCACTACTATCAACATGTAGTGTGTGTGTGTGTGTGTGTGTGTGTGTGTGTGTGTGTGTGTGTTGTGGCTCTAAAATCTCTAGTGCTATTTAAGGTTCTGCTTCATTACTTGCTCCGTTTTGCTCAATGTGTGTGTTTGTGTATATGAATGTATTTATATACTGATTTCTATGGCCAGATATCTGGTCATGGTCCAGAAGATAGCATGGTCAAGAATCACTGGTCTCAATGTTATGTAAAAATTGTTTTCCATCACCTTTGATTAGCTAACAAAAATGCTGATCTGACTGAATAGCTGAGCAGAAGAGAATAGGGCAAGACTTCTGAGCTCAGCCAAAGTGTCCCAGAAAGAAAGAGGGATGGAGAAAGAGAGAGGGGGGAGAGAGAGAGAGAGAGAGGAGAGAGAGAGAGAGAGAGAGAGAGAGAGAGAGAGAGAGAGAGAGAGAGAGAGAGAGAGAGAGAGAGAGAGAGAGAGATTGGCATAAAGATGATGAGAAAGGACCACCAGGAGGATTCTCTATGAGATCACAAAGAGAGAAGAATAGCCAAAGAGAGAACAGCCATCAGTATGCACATGGACCAGAGTGAACCAGGGCAAGACTAGATTGCAGGTAATAGCCTAGTTGGCTTATAATAGATCAGTTTAGTGCATGCCCCTTGTTAATAAAAATACCAGATCTCTATGTCATCTATTTTGGAGCTAAAATGAATTAGAGATGCCATAAAAATACTCTGCCATTATTTGGGAACAAATGGGGCATAAGTAATTACTGCAAAGAAATACTTTTGCACACACAGACAGACACCCTCCCTAAAAAGGTGTGCATGTGTATTCTTTTTTGTATTTACCAACTTATTGTTCATGGAACCTGTTGGACCTCCATCCAGCAATTCACTGACATTAGATTTACTTGTAGGTATTCTTCCACTTTCTGATTTTACAGTAGGCTTCCATCAAGCCTTCTAAATTACTTGCCATTCTCTTGGTGAATTTTTCAGTCATAATATCCAGATAAGAGTTACTGATTTGTTTGAACTGACTGGTATCTTCTGGAGACACACAATGAATTTCAGCACTCAACTATAGTGTGTAGTAATAATATAGTACACATTTATAGGAGAACAAAATGATTATTTAAATTTTGGGTAATGATATTTCTTTGGTCTGATAAAATGTTTTAGACAAGGATCAAAACTGCAGATCAACATTTGCAAAGTCATATATTCTGTAAATTGTCATTAATCATTTAATTAAGCAAGTTAGTATAGTCTGAGAACAAAGAACCTCATTGTGGATAATATGTCTATAACAGTAGTAGGTTTCCCATCATTACCTTCTTTAAAAGAAACAATGTATAAAGATTGATTCCTTGATTATTCTGTCAAACAATTTAATTTTTTTAAATTAAAGAGATGATGTTATTAAATTATTCCATTAAACATATTATTCAAAAAGATCAAAGGAAACACTTAATTTTAACATCCGAAAAGTTAAAAGTTGGGATTTTCCTCAAGTCTCAAAAGTTTGAGAATTAAAATATATAGCATCAATCATGAGATTTTCACATTGTATCATCATATGTCAGAGGACAAAATGTGACCAACAGAACCAACCAGGGCAAGCAGGCTAGGCAGGATCTCTGGAAGAACACCTCTACATTGCTGTAAGCCTTTCATTCCAGGAACTGGGAGGTAGAGGCAGAAGATGAATTCTGGATCATCCTTTGCTACATGCTGACTTTGAGGCTAGACTGGGCTATTTGAAACCTGTCTTAAACGGAGAATGTCTATTCAGCTTCTTAGAACACAGTATAGATCAGTGATTGGCAGCTTTTCATCTTAAAAATATTTCTGAACATATTCTGTATATATAATTTACACGTATTTTTTTTCTAAATTTTACTGTATCATGAGCATTTTCAGGGTTTCAAGATCTATTTAATCAAAAGTAAAATAAAATCCCTTCATAACGTACTGTTTGTACACAAGCATTACAATTCAAATTTTGCTCCGAAATATTTTTGCTAACATACAATGTAATTTTGAAAGCTATGACATTTTGAGAATATCCAGATGTTTTGGGATATCCAGATTTTTTCATACGAAACACCTTTGTTTGAGTTTTCAAATTTATATTCTCATCCAGATGTTTGGGAAACAAGATTGCTACATTAGTAAGTAAAGAGAACCCATAGTTAATGATTTAATCTCTGAATTTTTAATATTGTAAAATAACCTCAACAGTCTAAGATAAAGCAAAATTTGATGCATTAGTATCTTATGGAATTTTTGCCCTGTGAAAGCCAACCTTCTAGAACTTTAGAGTGGAACTGTAGTTGTGTAATAGAACTAATTACAGTCATGTTTGCATTCTAGGAATTCAAGAAATAGAAGTTTATTTTTAAATGCTCTAATTACAAAATGTGTGTATTTATTTTCCTGCCATAACTGGTTTATCAGTGAATTAGATTTTAGCAAGTTTCCCTTATCAAATATAGTTACTTTAAATCTTTATATTTTACAAAAGTAGGGTTCCAGTTACTGCATAATATATTAATTATTCTACCATTACTTTTTGACACTTGGTAAATGTTAATTTGAAAGAATATCAAATCAGGCACAAACTATGAGTGGCTTTAGTGTTGTTAATTACTTTTTAAAATTATTTCTTAACATAACATAAATTCATACATGGATAATTTCATATAATTGTTCAGTGATATAAACAAGAATTTACATTTTACAGGCTAAAGTATAAAAAATAGGTGTTCATGATCTAGTATAATGGTAACTTATCAACATTAACAATAATTAACAGTTGTACAGCTCAGCACATTTTTCTAGGATTTTAACGTCTATTACCTACTCTTACCTAATACATTTTCAAATTTCAAAACTAGTATAAAATTCTAAATTTTCTTGTTTTACTTTTTCAAAATAAGAAAGTAGATATTAAAAATTATTATGTAATAAAAATATTAAAAATTAAAAAAAATTTATCATAAAAAATTATTATGTATTAGAAACCAGTTACAGTTGACACCAAACCCTGTGAATGGATAATCACTAAGGTGGATTTTCAGGAGATTTCTATGAAGCTTATTAATCAACCACCGTAAACTTTAGGAGTAGAATGGTTCCCCTTGGCAAAAGAAAATGAGATTGAGATTATTAGAAGATCTCTCTCTTCTCTTCTCTTCTCTCTCTCTCTCTCTCTCTCTCTCTCTCTCTCTCTCTCTCTCTCTCTCTCTCTCTCTCTCTCTCTCTCTCTCTTCTGTCTTCCACTCCTATACTTTCCCAGCTATGAGCTCAAGGTGTCACACATAACATGTAAGGACTATCATGTTATCATTTTTATGTTGTCCAGCTTTCATAGTTTGTCCCCTAATTACTCTGTATCTCACAGTACCCTAAATTATTTTTTCAGATAAACTGGAAATACGTACTTAGATGAAACTAAGTACAAGACTAATGACAAAGTAAAAGGCAAAAAACAAATAAACAAAAAGCAAAAACCGAATTCTTTACTTTTTCCAGTTGGAAACTTTCATACATATTGGTGTAATAAATACAGACTCTGCTAACATTATTAGAATTCTCCTGATGACATAACAGCTCATTTATATTTCTTGCTGTGGAAAGTTGCAGGCTGAATACATTACCACCTAAAAAACCTGAGGTTTAACAAAACAAGATTAAACCTAGTGCCAGGGCTTATATTGATAAAGCAAACAAGACTATATATAGCATGATTCTACGCACCTGAAATACCTGAAGAATCCAGCATCTGTGTAAATTAAATCTGACCCCATAGGCATGCTTTGCCCTAATTGATTGGAACTCTTTCTTGCAAAGAAATGATTCAATTTTCAACATCAGTATCATGACAGAAATGAAAAAAAAAAAGTCATTTAATTGGATATAGATACTTTAGAAGGGTGTTTTGTTTAATATAAATATTTTCTGGGCCAATTTTATATGTTAAATTGGTGATAACACAGGCTTAGTTGCCAAATTATCATAGTAAATCTTTCAAGCCAATAACATCTGGCTTTCTATACACACTTTTGAATTCTCTGGTCATTCTATACCTGTCATTTTTCTATGCTCACTTGCCCCAGCATCTGACTAATGTTAAATGTGTCCTTCACAATTCCAATTAATGGGAGTATCATGAGTTGTGAGCAAAAAAAAAAAAAAAAAGTTGTGGAAAAACAAATTATCGCATATCCCAAATATAGCCTGAGATATCATCGAACAGATGTTGAGCTAAAAAGAGTGTGATAATACGAAGAAATAGATACTGTAACTTGTCGATTTCAAACAGCTGATTTTGTTTCAATTCCTTATTTGCTTGATGAATGTTTTTTAATGTGGATTTTCATAATAAATTTTATAACACAATTATGTAATAAAAGTAAAAAACACCAGAATAAATGTACAATTCAATGTAAAATCAAGTTCATTTCTTTTCCAAATTAGTAAAGAAAATAATCAAAATTCACTGATTGTGTACCCATAGTTCTTTGCCTTAAGGATATGGAAAATTGTGGTGGATTATATGCTTTAAAATTTCTTGTATTTATTCACTTTATATCAGTCACCACTCCCACAATCCTTTCCCTCATAACTCCTCATCTCTCTGAGAAGGTAGGCCCACACCCTAGGTATCTCCCTACACTGCCACATTAAGTCTCTACATATCCTTTCCCACTGAGGCCAGACAAAGCAGCCCAACTGGAAGAATGTATCCCACATACAGGCAACAGCTTTTGGTATAGTCCTGCTCTAGCTGTTCATGTTTCACATGAAGACCAAGCTGCACATCTGTTATACATGTTCAGAGGGCTCTCTGTATGTTGTTTGGTTGGTTCAGTCTCTGAGATCCCAAAGGGTCCAGGTTAGTTGACTCTGTTGGTGTTCCTGTGGGGTTCCTATCCCCTTTGGGGCATGTAATCTTTCTTGCTTTTTTTCTTCTGGAAGACTCCAGAAGCTTCATCCACAATTTTGCTGTGGGTGTATGCATCTATCTCACTCAGCTTCTATATAGACCTTCTCAGGACAGCCATGTGAGTCTCCTCTGTCTTCAAGCATAAGAGCATCATTAACAATTCCAGGAATTGCTGCTTGCCCATGGGTGGCTTTTAAGTTGGCCTGGTTAATAGTCAGCCATTCCCTCAGTCTCTGCTCAATCTTTGACCCTGAATTTCTTGTAAACAGGATTAACTTCAGGTCAAAATTTTTCTGGGTAGGTTGGTGTCCCTACCACTCCATCGTAGTTCCTAATTGATTAAAGGAGGTAGCTTCTTCAGGTTCCAAATGGCCAATGCTGTGAGACATAGACGAAGTCACCTCCACTGAGTCTTGGGAGCCTCTCTTATCCCAGGTCTCTGTAGAATCCTGGAGATACCCCCCACTTTCACACCCCATCATTTGCAGGTTTCTATTCATTCTCATGGCTATCTGGTCATCTCCCCTGTGCCTTCCCATACCTGATCCTGACACCACTATTCCCATTCCCATCCCATCTCCCAGCAAGTTCCCTCCCTCCATTTGCTTTTCATGACGATTTTATTCCCCTCTTCTAAGCAATATTCAAGCATTCTCGCTTGTGCCTTTTTTCATTGTCTTTTTTTTTTTTTTTTTGGGTGTGTGGAGTGTAGCATGGGTATCCTGTATTTTATGGCTAATATCCACTTATAACTGAATACATACCATTCATGTCCTTTTGGGAATGGTTTATCTCACTCAGAATGATATTCTCAAGTTCCACCCATTTGCTTGCAAAATTCATGATGACTTTGTTTTTAAAAGCTGAGTAGTACTTTATTGTGTAGATGTAACACATTTTACTTTTCCATTCTTTAGCTGAAGGATAACTAGACTGTTTCCACTTTCTGGCCATTACAAATAAAGTTGCCGTGAACACAGCTAATCAAGGGTCTTTGTGGGATGATTGAGTATCGTTTGGGTACCCAGGAGTAGTACAGCTGGGTTTGAGGTAGAACTTTTCCCAGTTTTCTGAGTAACAGATAAATTGATTTCCATGGAGTTGTACAAGTTTGACCTCCCACAAGCACTGAATGAGTATTTGCCTTAGTCCACATCCTCATCAGTATGTACTAACACTTGAGTTTTTATCTTAGCCCTTCTGACCAGTGTAAGATGGACTCCCAGAGAGATTTTGATTTGCATTTCTCTGATGACTAAGAAGTTTGAACATTTCGTTAAGTGTTTGTCAGCCATTCAAGATTCCTCTGTTAAGTATTCTTTGTTTAGATCTGTACTCCAGTTTTATTGGGTTATTTCAGTGGTTCATGTCTAACTTTTTGTGTTCTTTATAAATTTTGGATAATAGCTCTTGAACAGATGTAAGGTTGGTGAAAAGCCAATTAGGACACTGCTGTTTTGTCTTATTGACAGTGTCCTTTGCATTACAGAAGCTTTTCAGTTTCATTAGGTCCCATTTATCAGTTGTTGATCATAGAACCTGAGCTATTTGTGTTATGTTCAGGAAATTATGTCCTGCAAGAATGCCTTCAAGAATATTTCAGTGAGATTTTGTGTATCCAGTTTTATGTTGAGGTCTTTGATCCACTTGTACTTGAGTTTTGTGTAGGGTGATAAGCAGGATTATAATAAGGATCTATTTGCATTATTCCACATGTAGACATTTCTTGAAGATGTTTTCTTTTTCCATTGTATGGTTTGACTCTTTTATAAAAATCGAATGTCTGTAGGTATGTGGGTTTACTTCTGAGTCTTGTACTTAATTCCATTGATTAACTTGTCTGTTTCAGTACAAATACTATTTAGGGTTTTGTTTGTTTGTTTGTTTCTTCACTATTGCTCTGTGGTACAATTTCAGCTCAAAGACAGTAGTTCCTCCAGAAGTTCTGTTATGTTCAGAATTGTTTTGGCTATCCTGGGATTTTTGCTTTTCTGTATGAAGTTGAAAATTGCACTTTCAAAGTCTAAAAAAAAATTGAGATGCAATTTTGATGGGGATTATATTGAATATATAGATTGTTTTTGGTAAGATGACAAATTTCACTTTGTTAATCCTATCTATTCATGAGATTGGAAGATGTTTCCAAAGTTTGACATCTTCTTCAATTTCTTTCTTCAGGTTATTGAAGTTCTTGTCATACAGACCTTTCCTTTTCTTGGTTAAAGTTTTATCAAGATATTTTATGTTATTCATGGCTTTCGTAAAGAGTACTCTTCCAGTAATTTCTTGCTCCTTTTCATATGTATAAAGGAAGGCTACTGACTTGTTTGAGTTAATTTTCTATCTAGCAACTTTGATGAAGGTATTTTTCAGCTGTAGGAGTTTTCTGGTAAAATTTTAGGTGTTGCTTTTATATAGTATCATATCATCCACAGATAGTGTTACCGTGATGTTTCCTTTCCAATTTGCATCCCTTTGACTTCCTTTTGTTGTCTAATTGCTTAAGCTAGAACTTCTAGTACTATATTGAATAAACAGAGAGAGAATGTGCAGCCTTGCTTTAAGTTTATCTTCTTTTAATTTGAGGTTGGCAACATTTGCTGTATGTTGCTTTTATTATGGTTAGGTGTGTGCCTTGAATTCCTGATGTCTACAAGACTTTTACCACGAAGGGGTGTTACATATTGTCAAAGGCTTTTTCAGCTTCTAATGAGATGATCAAGTGATTTTTGTCAAGTTTGTTTATATAATTGATGGATTCCATATGTCAAGCCATCCCTGAATCCCTAGAATGATGCCTACTTGATTATGGTGAGTGATCATTTTGATGTATTCTTGGATTCAGTTTGTGAGAAATTTGTTATTTTTGCATCAATATTCATAAACAGAACTGGTCTGAAGTTCTCTTTCTTGTGGTCTTCATGTGGCTTAGTTATCAGCCTAACTGTGGCTTCATGGAATGAATTAGGTAGTGTTCCCTCTGTTTCTATTTTGTAGAATAGTTCAGAGAATACTGGTATTAGGGCATTTTTGAAGGTCTGGCAGAATTATGCACTAGAGCCATCTTGCCCTGGGCCTTTTTTTTTGGGGGGGGGTGACTTTTAATGACTGCTTTTATTTCTTTAGGCATTATAGAACTGTTTAAATAGTTTACCTGGTGTTGATTTAACTTTGGTATGTAAAAATCCATCTAGAAAAATTGTCCATTTCATCTAGTGTTTCCAGTTTTGTTGAGTACAGGCTTTTGTAGTAGGATCTGATGATTTTCGAATTTTCTCAGCTTCTGATATTATGTCTCCCTTTTCATTTCTGATTTTCTTACTTTGGATACTGCTTCTGGACCCATTAGTTAATCTGACTATGGGTTTATCTACCTTGTTGATTCTCTCAAAGACACAGCTTTTGATTTTGGTGATTCTTTGTGTCCATCTTTGTTTCTATTCGGTTGATTTCTATTTAAACCATGAGTGTGATTATTTTCTACCCTCTACTCCTCTAGGGTGTGTTTGCTTCCTTTTGTTATAGAGCTCTCAGGTGTGCTGTTAAATTGCTAGGGTAAGATCTCTCCAATTTCTTTACCAGGGCACTTAGTGCTATGAATTTTCCTTTTAGCACTGCTTTCACTGTATCCCATAAGTTTGAGTATGCTGTGTCCTCATTTTCATTGAATTCCTAGAAGTATTTAATTTCATTTTTCATTTCTTCCTGGACAAAGTTATCATTGAGTAAAGAGTTGGTCAGTTTCCATGGGTAGTTTGGGGTTTCTGTTGTTTTTGTTATTATTGAAGACCAGCCTTAGTCCATGATGATCTGATAAAATGAATGGGATTATTTCAATCTTTTTGTATCAGTTGAGGCTTGTTTTGTGACCAGTTTTATGGTCAATTTTGAAGAAGATACCATGAGGTGCTAAAAAGAAAGTATATATTTTTTTTGTGTTAGGGTGAAATGTTCTGCAGATATCTATTAAATCCAGTTGATTCATAATGTTTATTAGTTTCACATTGTCTTTGTTTAGTTTCTGTTTCCATGTCCTGTTCATTAGTGAGAGTGGGATGCTAAAATCTACCACGGTTACTATGTGGAGCTCAATGTGTGTTTTGAGCATTAGTAAAGTATCTTTTATGAATGTGGATGCCCTTGCATTAGAGGCATAGCTGTTCAGAACTGAGACTTTCTGTGGTGGATTTTTTTCTGTGATAAATATGAAGTGTCCTTTCTCATCTCACTTGATAACTTTTGCTTCAAAGTCTACTTTATTGGATATTAAGATGTCAACTCCAGTTTATTTCTTGGGACCATTTACTTAGAAGACAATGATCTAGTGTCTGTATTTGTTATTGAGGCATGTTTCTTGTATGCAGCAAAATGCTGGATCTTCTCTGCCTATCCAGTCTGTTAGTTTACGTCTTTTTATAGGTGAATTGAACATTAATATTGAGAGATATAGAAGACAGATGACTGTTTGTTCCTGTTTTGTTTGTTGTAGGTGGCATTATGTGCCTGTGGTTCTCTCCTTTTGGCTTTGTTGTGAAATGATTAATATCTTGTCTTTCCTTTGGTGTTTTTACCTTCCTTATGTTGGAATTTTCTTCTAGAATCCTCTCTAGGGCTGGATTGTCAGATAGATATTGTTTGAATTTCATTTGTCCCGGAGTGTTTTGGTTTCTCCATTTATGTTAATTGATAGTTTTGTAAATTATAGTAGCCTGGGTTGGCATTTGTGTTCTCTTTGAGTCTGCATGGACTCTGTCCAGGCTCTTTTGACATTTAATGTCTCAGTTGAGAAGTCTAGTGTGATTCTGATAGGGCTACCTTTGTATGTTACTTGGCATTTTTATTTTGTATCTTTCAATATTCTTTCCTTGTTCTGTGCATTTAGTCTTTTGATTATTATGTTACTGGAGGAGTTTCTTTTCTAGTCCAATTTATTTGGTGTTCTACAAGCTTTTTGTATATTTATGACCATCTCTTTCTTTATTTTGAGAAAGTTTACATCTGTAATTTTGTTGAAGATATTATTTGAGTCCTTTGAGTTGAGAATCTTTGCTCTCCTCTATTCTTATTATCCTTAGATATGGTCTTTTCACTATTTCCTGAATTTCCTGGATGTTTGGGGTTAGGAGTTTTTTATGTCTTGAATTTTCTTTGACTGTTGTATCAATATTTTCTAAGGTATCTTCTACACCTGAGATTCTCTCTTCTATCTCTTGTATTCTTTTGGTGATGCTTACATCTGTAATTCCTGTCCTCTTTCCTAGATTTCCCAGTTCAAGAGTTTCCTCCATTTGTATTTTCTTTATTGTTTCTACTTCCACTTTGAAATCTTGGCCACTTTGTTTAATTCTTTCACCTGTTTGTGTTTTCCTGTATTTCATTAAGGGCTCTATTTTCTCTTTGAGGGCTTCTACCTGTTTCCCTCTCTGTCTTTCATTGAGTTATTTATATCCCCCTTAAAGGACTTTATTATCTTCATGAGATAGTATTTTAGGTCAGCTTCCTGATTTTCAGGTGTGTTGGTGTACCCAGGGCTTGCTGTGCTGGGAGAACTGGGTTCTGATGATGCCCACATATACTGACTTCTGTTGCTTATGGTCTTGTGCTTGCCTCTAGACATCTGGTAATCTCTCATGTTGACTGGTCTGGATGATTGTCTAGAGTATGCCTCTTTTGTCCCTGGGTTGCTTCACATCTTCTGGTAGGCCTGTGGTCCTCCCATGGAACCTTCAGATTGTGATGTCTTCAGAGCAGTATACACACTGGTGACCTGTTGTCCTGGTCAGAGTGGCTCTTCTGGGAGGCCTGTAGGAGGTCTTCAGACTTTGGGATCTTCAGAGGAGTAGAGAAGCTGCTGATCTGTTGTCTTGGCTGCAGCAGATCTCTTTGGAAGCCTTCAGACTCTTAGATCTTCAAAGGAGCAGTCAAACTGTTTTCATGTGTGTAGCTCTTCTCCTGGGGGTGGGGGTGGGGGTTGGACTGTGGGGTCTGTTGCCCTGTGTACAGCAGATCTACAGGGAGACTGTCAGACTGTTGAGTCAGTTGCTCTGCATGCAGCAGATCCTGTGAAAGGTCTTTAGACAGTGGTGTCAATTCTGCAGTTGCCCTGTGTGCAGCAGAACTCCTTGGATGCCTTCAGGCGGTGGTATATTCAGAGTAGACAAGCTGGTGATCTGTCCTGGAAGAAGGCACAGGCTAGAGGGGAGTGGAATTCAGGGGGTGCAGGTTTTGGAGGGAAGGTGATGGGAGTCCTCTGGGTTCTTCAGAATTCGCAGCAGCTGTGAGCCTTCAGGAGGGTCCCTTTACCAGTTGCTCAATGTACAGCAGAACTCCTTTAATAATGATTCCTAATACAGAGTAATAGTAATAAAATCAATGTGCTGTTTGCATAACAAATCAAAAATTTTAAAAAAGACATATTGACCAATAGGAGTCAATTGAAAACCCTTACACAATTACAAAAGCCAAAACTGACCTTACTTTTGATAAAGATGTCAAAGATTCACACTATAGAAAAGAGAATATCTTGAGTGGATAATTCTGGTCAAACTGAATGACTGAACATAGAAAATTGAAACAGTATCATATATAACAAAAACTCAACTACAGTTAAATCAAGATTAGACTAAATGTACTAAATGTGATAGAATAGAAAGTAGGGGATATTCTTCAATTAATTTGGCACAGAAAAAGATTTTCTTAACAAGACTCTGATAACACAGACATTAAAACCTGTATTTAATAAAAGTCAAATAACTTCTGTACAACCTAAAACTGAATCATTTTAACAAACTGGATGCCTAAAAAATAAGACCATTCTTTACTAAATATACATCTGATACATGGTTAGGATCTTAAAGACATAAATAAATTAAAATTAAAAACGGAACATGAATAAAATAATCAAATAAAAATAGGCTATAGAATTAAAGAGTTTCAAAAGATGATACACAGATGGATGAGAAACAGAAAATGTACAACATTCTATCAGGGAAATGTGAGTTAAAATTACTATGAAATTTCATTCCAGTCAAAATGGCCAAGATGAATAAAACAAATGCTAATACATGCTATTAAGGATGTTGGGAAAGGAACACGTCTATTCATTGTTTATGGGAGTATAAACTTCTATAGTTACTATGGATATTAGGATAGACTTTTCTCAGGAAACTAAGAATCTAGTCACCACAAGATCCAGTTATGCAATTTATGGACATCAACCTAAAGTACACTGTATCTTATAAAAGGAACTTTCTCATTTTATTCACTGCTGCTGCTCTATTCATAGAGCCAGAATTTTGTAGCAGCTAAAATGGCTACTTTTAGTTGAAAGAATAATAATAATGTCTATATATTTACACAGTTAAATATTATCCCAGGGAGTAGATATCTCTATATCAAGATATTTTGGATATATATCCAAAAGTACTATAACTGTATCTTGGGATAGATCTATTCCTGGCCACCTTGAGGAACCCTCATTTTGAGTTCCATTTAGTCTGTACCACTATGCAGCCTATGAGTAACAAACTGTTCAAAATTATGCACATATTCAGCAGCTTGTGCATAAAATTGATATATTATTCAAAGAAAACCTTAAATTAAAAAAAAACCCTGGTAAAAGTCAACCAGGAAATCTGGGATACCATAAAAAGTTCTAACCTAAGAATAATAATAATAGAAGAAGGTGAAGAGTGTCAACTCCAAGATGCAGAAAATATTTTCAACATCATAGAAGAAAACTTTCTCAACCTAAAGAAAGAGATATGTATAAACATAAAAGAAGCTTAAAGATCACCTCAATTTCATCTGATAACAAAACAAAACAAGACAAGACAAGACAAGACAAATCAGAATAGCAAAAACAATTCTTATTCTTTTTTTTTTTAGAATTATTTTTTTAATTAGGTATTTTCCTCATTTACATTTCCAATGCTATCAAAAAAGTCCCCAATACACTCCCCCCCCCCATTCCCTACCCACCCACTCCCACTTTTTAACCCTGGCATTTCCCTGTACTGGGGCATATTAAGTTTTAAAGTCCAATGGGCCTCTCTTTACAGTGATGGTCGACTAGGCCATCTTTTGATACATATGCAGCTAGAGTCAAGAGCTCCATGGTACTGGTTAGTTCATATTGTTGTTCCACCTATAGGGTTGCAGATCCCTTTAGCTCCTTGGGTACTTTCTCTAGCTCCTCCATTGGGGACACTGTGCTCTATCCAATAGCTGTCTGTGAGCATACACTTCTGTGTTTGCTAGGCCCCGGCATTATCTCACAAGAGACAGCTATATCTGGGTCCTTTTAGCAAAATCTTGCTAGTGAATGCAATGGCGTCAGCGTTTGGAAGATGATTATGGGATGGATCCCTGGATATGGCAGCCTTTAGATGTTCCATCCTTTCGTCACAGCTCCAAACTTTATCTCTGTAACTCATTCCATGGGTGTTTTGTTCCCAATTCTAAGAAGGGGCACAGTGACCACACTTTGGTCTTCATTCTTCTTGAGTTTCAAGCGTTTAACAAATGGTATCTTATATCTTGGGTATCCTAAGTTTTTAGGCTAATATCCACTTATCAGTGAGTACATATTGTGTGAGTTCCTTTGTGATTGTGTTACTTCACTCAGGATGATGCCCTCCCTGTCCATCCATTAGCCTAGGAATTTCATAAATTCATTCCTTTTAATACCTGAGTAGTACTCCAATGTGTAAATGTACCACATTTTCTGTATCCATTATTCTGTTGAGGGGCATCTGGGTTCTTTCCAGCATCTGGCTATTATAAATAAGGCTGCTATGAACATAGTGGTGCATGTGTCCTTATTACCAGTTGGAACATCTTCTGGATATATGCCCAGGAGAGGTATTGCTGGATCCTCTGGTAGTATTATGTCCAATTTTTTGAGGAACCGCCAAACTGATTTCCAGAGTGGTTGTACAAGCTTGCAATCCGACCAACAATGAAAGTGTGTTCCTTTTTATCCACATCCTTGCCAGCATCTGCTGTCACCTGAATTTTTGATCTTAGCCATTCTGACTGGTGTGAGGTGGAATCTCAGGGTTGTTTTGAGTTGCATTTCCCTGATGATTAATGATGTTGAACATTTTAAAGGTGCTTCTGTGCCATTCAGTATTCCTCAGGTGAGAATTCTTTTTTTCAGTTCTAAGCCCCAGTTTTAATGGGGTTATTTGATTTTCTGGAGTCCACCTTCTTGAGTTCCTTATATATATTGGATATTAGTCGCCTATCTGATTTATGATAGGTGAAGATCCTTTCCCAATCTGTTGGTGGCCTTTTTGTCTTATTGACAGTGTATTTTGCCTTGCAGAAGCTTTGCAAATTTATGAGGTCCCATTTAGTGATTCTCGATCTTACAGCACAAGCCATTGCTCTTCTATTCAGGAATTTTTTCCCCTGTACCCAGATCTTCGAGGATTTTCCCTACTTTCTCCTCTATAAGTTTCAGTGTTTCTGGTTTTATGTGGAGTTCCTTAATACACTTAGATTTGACCTTACTACAAGGAGATAGGAATGGATCAATTTGCATTCTTCTACATGATAACAACCAGTTGTGCCAGTACCATTTATTGAAAATGCTGTCTTTTTTCCACTGGATGTTTTTTGCTCCCTTGTCAAAGATCAAGTGACCATATGTGTGGGTTCATCTTAGGGTCTTCAATTCTGTTCCATTGGTCTACTTGTCTGTCACTATACCAGTACCATGCAGTTTTTATCACAATTGCTCTGTAGGACAGCTTTAGGTCAGGCATGGTGATTCCACCCGAGGTACTTTTATCCTTGAGAAGAGTTTTTGCTATCCTAGGTTTTTTCTTGTTCTATATGAATTTGCAGATTGCTCTTTCTAATTCCTTGAAGAATTGAGTTGGAATTTTGATGGGGATTACATTGAATCTGTAGATTGCTTTTGGCAAGATAGCCATTTTTTCAATGTTGATCCTGCCAATCCATGAGCATGGGAGATCTTTCCATCTACTGAGATCTTCTTTAATTTCTTTCTTCAGAGACTTGAAGTTCTTGTTATACAGATCTTTCACTTCATTAGTTAGAGTCACACCAAGGTATTTTATATTGTTTGTGACTATTGAGAAGGGTGTTGTTTTCCTAATTTCTTTCTTAGCCTGTTTATTCTTTGTGTAGAGAAAGGCCATTGACTTGAGTTAATTTTATATCCACCTACTTCATTGAAGCTGTTTATAAGGCTTAGGAGTTCTCTGGTGGAATTTTTAGGGTCACTTATATATACTATCATATCATCTGCAAAGAGTGATATTTTGAATTCTCCTTTTCCAATTTGTATCCCCTTGATCTCATTTTGTTATCTAATTGCTCTGGCTAGGACTTCAAGTACAATGTTGAGTAGGTAGGGAGAGAGTGGACAGCATTGTCTAGTCCCTGATTTTTGTGTGATTTCTTCCAGCTTCTCACCATTTACTTTGATGTTGGCTACTGGTTTGCTGTAGATTGCTTTTATCATGGTTAGGTATAGGCCTTGAATTCCTGATCTTTCCAAGTCTTTTCTCATGAATGGGTGTTAGAGTTTGTCAAATGCTTTCTCAACATCTAACGAGATTATCATGTGGTTTTTGTCTTTGAGTTTGTTTATATACTGGATTACGTTGATCGATTTCCGTATATTGAACCATCCTTGCATCCCTGGGATGAAACCTACTTGGTCAGGATGGATGATTGTTTTGATGTGTTCTTGGATTCAGTTAGCAAGAACTTTATTGAAGATTTTTGCATCGATATTCATAAGGGAAATTGGTCTGAAGTACTCTAACTTTGTTGGGTCTTTTTGTGGTTTAGGTATCAGAGTAATTGTGGCTTCATAGAATGAGTTGGTTAGAGTACCTTCTGTTTCTATTTTGTGGAATAGTTTGTGAAGAACTGGGATTAGATATTCTTTGAAGGTCTGATAGAACTCTGCACTAAACCCATCTAGTCCTGGTTTTTTTTTTTTTTTTTTTTTTTTTTTTTTTGGTTGGGAGACTATTAATGACTGCTTCTATTTCTTTAGGGGATATGGGACTGTTTAAATCATTAACCTGATCTTGATTTAACTTTGGTACCTGGTATCTTTCTAGAAAGTTGTCCATTTCATCCAGGTTCTCCAGTTTTGTTGAGTATCGCCTTTTGTAGAAGGATCTGATGGTGTTTTGGATTTCTTCAGGATCTGTTGTTATGTCTCCCTTTTCATTTCTGATTTTGTTAATTAGAATAGTTTCCCTGTGCCTTGTAGTGAGTCTGGCTAAGGGTTTATCTATCTTGTTTATTTTCTCAAAGAACCAGCTCCTCAATTGGTTGATTCTTTGAATAGTTCTTTTTGTTTCCACTTGATTGATTTCACCCCTGAATTTGATTATTTCCTGCTGTCTACTCCTCTTGGGTGAATTTGCTTCTTTTTGTTCTAGAGCTTTTAGGTGTGTTATCAAGCTGCTAATGTGTGCTCTCTCTAGTTTCTTTTTGGAGACACTCAGAGCTATGAGTTTTCCTTTTAGAAACACTTTCATTGTTTCCCATAAGTTTGAGTATGTTGTGGCTTCATTTTCATTAAACTCCAAAAAGTCCTTAATTTCTTTCTTTAATCCTCCTTGACCAAGGTATCATTGAGAAGAGTGTTGTTTAGTTTCCATGTGTGTGTTGGCTTTCTATTATTTATTTTGTTATTGAAGATCAACCTTAGTCCATGGTGATCTGATAGAATGCATGGGACAATTTCAATATTTTTGTATATGTTGAGGCTTGTTTTGTGACCAATTATGTGGTCAATTTTGGAGAAGGTACCTTGAGGTGCTGAGAAGAAAGTATATCCTTTTGTTTTAGGATTAAATGTTCTGTAGATATCTGTCAGATCCATTTGTTTCATAACCTCTGTTAGTTTCACTGTGTCCTTGTTTATTTTCTGTTTCCATGATCTGTCCATTGGTGAAAGTGGTGTGTTGAAGTCTCCCACTATTATTGTGTGAGGTGCAATATGTGTTTTGAGCTTTACTAAAGTTTCTTTAATGAATGTTTCTGCCCTTGTATTTGGAGCATAGATATTCAGAATTGATTGTTCCTCTTGGAGGATTTTACCTTTGATGAGGATGAAGTGCCCCTCCTTGTCTTTTTTGATGACTTTGGGTTGGAAGTCGATTTTATTAGATATTAGAATGGCTACTCCAGCTTGTTTCTTCCTACCATTTGCTTGGAAAATTGTTTTCCAGCCTTTCATTCTGAGGTAGTGTCTATCTTTTTCTCTGAGATGAGTTTCCTGTAAGCAATAAAATGTTGGGTCCTGTTTGTATAGCTAGTCTGTTTGTCTATGTCTTTTTATTGGGGAGTTGAGTCCATTGATATTAAGAGATATTAAGGAAAAGTAATTGTTGCTTCCTTTTATTTTTGTTGTTTGAGTTGGCATTCTGATCTTGTGGCTTTCTTCTTAAGTTTGTTGAGGGATTACCTTCGTGCTTTTTCTAGGACGTGGTTTCCATCCTTGTATTGTTTTATTTTCTGTTATTATTCTTTGAAGGGCTGGATTCTTGGAAAGATAATGTGTGAATTTGGTTTTGTCGTGGAATACTTTGGTTTCTCCATCTATGGTAATTGAGATTTTGGCTAGGTGTAGTAGCCTGGGATGGAATTTGCGTTCTCTTAGTTTCTGTATAACTTCTCTCCAGGATCTTCTGGCTTTCATAGTCTCTGGTGAAAAATCTGGTGTAATTCTGATAGGCTTGCCTTTATATGTTACTTGATCTTTTTCCCTTACTGCTTTCAGTATTCTATCCTTATTTAGTGCATTTGTTGTTCTGATTATTATGTGTCGTGAGGAATTTCTTTTCTGGTCCAGTCTATTCGGAGTTCTGTAGGCTTCTTGTATGTACATGGGCATCTCTTTCTTTAGGTTTGGGAAGTTTTCTTCTATAATTTTGTTGAAGATATTTGCCAGTCCTTTGAGTTGAAAATCTTCATCCTCATCTACTCCTATTATCCTTAGGTTTGGTCTTCTCATTGTGTCCTGGACTTCCTAGATGTTTTGAGTTAGGATCTTTTTGGATTTTGTATTTTCTTTGATTGTTGTGCCAATGTTCTCTATGGAATCTTCTGCACCTTAGATTCTCTCTTCCATCTCTTGTATTTTGTTGCTGATGCTAGCATCTATGGTTCCAGATTTCTTTCCTAGGGATTCTATCTCCAGTGTTGCCTCAATTTGGGTTTTCTTTATTGTGTCTACTTCCCTTTTTAGTTCTTGGATGGTTTTATCAAATTCCATCACCTGTTTGGTCTGGTTTTCCTGCAATTCTTCAAGGGATTTTTGTGCTTCCTCTTTAATGTCTTCTACCTGTTTAGCAGTGTTCTCCTCTATTTCTTTAAGTATGTTATTAAAATCCTTCTTGATGTCCTCTACCATCATCATGAGATATGCTTTTAGATCTGGGTCTAGCTTTTCTGATGTGTTGGGGTGCCCTGGACTGGGCGAAGTGGGAGTGCTGGGTTCTCATGATGGTGAGTGGTCTTTGTTTCTGTTAGTAAGATTATTACGTTTACCTTTCACCATCTGGTGATCTCTGGAGTTAGTTGTTATAGTTGTCTCTGTTTAGATATTGTTCTTCTGGTGATTCTGTTAGCCTCTATCAGCAGACCTGGGAGACAGGCTCTCTCCTCTGAGATTCAGTGGTCAGAGCACTCTCTGCAGGCAAGGTCTCCTCTTACAGGGAAGGTGCACAGATATCTAGTGTTTGGACCTCCTCCTGGCCGAAGATGAAGGCCCAAAACAGGACCTTTCCCAGAAGCTGTGTTGCTTTGGGGGGTCAAAGAAGTTGTCAGCTTGTGTGGCGCACACTGTCACCTGTGCAGACTATTTTCGGTGGAGTCCTGGAACCAAGATTGCTTCTGCCAATCTAGAGGCAAAAGCCTCCCGAGCCAGGTGTATACCTGTCCTTGGCCAGGAAGGTGGCCGGATGTCTGGGGCCCGAAAAGGGTGTTGCCTCAGTAGCTCTGTGGCTCCCCCCTGTCCCAGAAGCTGTCAGCTTCTGTGGTGCACACTCTCACCTGTGCAGACTAAGTTCAGTGGGGTCCCAGAACCAAGATGGCTCCCGCCGATCCTGAGGCAAAGGGCTTCTGGGCCGGATGGACACCTCTCCTCTGACCTGGAGGGTGGCTGGATGTCTAGGGTCCGAAAAGGGTGCTGCCTCAAAGGCTCTGTGGCTCCTGCCTGTCCCACAAGCTGTCATGTTCTGTGGTGCACACTCTCACCTGTGCAGACTAAGTTCCTAATTTCAGTGGAGTCCCGGAACCAAGATGGCACCCTCAGATCCTGAGGCAAAGGGCTCCCGGGCTGGGCGGACACCTGTCCTCTGGCCTGGAGGGTGGCCGGATGTCTGGGGCCCAAAAAGGACGCTGCTTCAGAGGCTCTGTGGCTCCCGCCTGTCCCAGAAGCTGTCAGCTTCTGTGTTGCACACTCTCACCAGTGCAAACTAATTTCCTAAGTTCGTTGGAGTCCCGGGGAACCAAGATGGCTTCCGCAGCTCTTGAGGCAAAGAGCTCCCGGGCCGGGTGGACACCTGTCCTCTGGCCAGAAGGGTGGCTGGATGTCTGGAGCCCAAAAAGGGCGCTGCTTCAGAGGCTCTGTGGCTCCCGCCTATCCCAGAAGCTGTCAGCTTCTGTTGTGCACACTCTCACCTGTGCAGACTAAGTTCAGTGGAGTGTCAGAACCAAGATGGCTCCCGCTGATCCTGAGGCAAAGGGCTCCCGGGCCGGGCGGAGACCTGTCCTCTGGACGGGAGGGTGGCCGGATCACCTGAAGTCTTAAGATCCCGTGGCTGGTGTTGTGAGTAGCTGGTGGGTGTCAGCCGACTCTGTGCCCTAGCTACCCCGGTGCTAGTCGGACCGGAAGGGGCTTGTGCCCCTACTCAGGCCAGGTTTTCTGCTTCCCTAACTAATGCAGTCTCAACAATTCTTATTCTTAACAATGATAAAACTTCTGCAGGAATCACCACCCCTGACCTCAAGCTACACTACAGAACAATAGTGATAAAAACTACATGATATTGGTACAGAGAAGGACATGTTGATAAATGGAATAGAATTGAAAACTCAAGAAATAAAACCAAACTGTGGGGAGCAGGTGTGGCGGTAGTCCCAAGATGGTGCCAGGGACTGCAGCCAAGTCTTATGACTTGTACCTGACTTCCTCATACACCTGAAAATAAGCCACATCCATTGTGAGAGCTTTGCAGGCGCACCATGAAGCAAGATCAGGCCATTTGACAAAGGCCAATGAACTGAGATTACTCAGACTAGGTTGATGGGGCATGGTTGAGGGGTTATATAAGGGATTGCGATTGCGGGCTGGAAGAGATTCCTGCTTGCAGGTTGAAAGGTTCCTGAATAAACTGCTTTGAGAAGAACGCTGTGTTGCCATTCTTTTCTGATGGTCGGAGACAGAAGCAACACCAGACACTTATGGACACTTGATCCAAAATATACAATGGAAAAAAAGAAAGCATCTTCAATAAATTGTGCTGTTCTAATTGACAGTCTGTACAAAAATGGCAGTAGATCCATATTTGTCACCTTGTACAAAGCTCAAGATCAAGTGGATCAAGGACCTCAACATGAAACCATTTACACTGAATCTAATAGAAGAAAAAGTGGGAAAGAGCCTTGAACAATGTGTGTGAAGAGTCTGAGGGAAAGGAGGTACAGTGATAGGCCCAAATTGGAATTCAGTTCAAGGGGAGGCCTGAAGGCCCAATACTATTACTGATGGTATGCTTACAAACAGGGGCCTATCATGACTGCCCTTTAAAAGGCCCAACAAGCAGCTGAAAGAGTCATATGCTGATATTTACACCCAACCATTCGGCAGAAGCTGGTGACTCCTACATTTGAATTAGGGAAAAGCTGGAAGAAGCTGAGGAGGAGAGCAACCCTATAGGAAGACCAGCAGTCTCAACTAACCTGGACCCCTAAGATTGCTCTGACACTGAGCCACAAAACCAGACAGCCTACACCAACTGATGTGAAGCCCTCAATACATATATCACAGAGGACTGGCAGGTCTTAACTCAGAGAGAGAAGATGCATCTAACTCTCAAGAGACCTGAGGCCCCAAGAAGTAAAGA